>NC_068288.1:24463499-24598137 GCF_025860055.1 Xyrauchen texanus | reverse complement strand
ATGTCTTGGATATAAGGCACTCATAACGAGGAGATCAGAACTGGCACAAGCACATCTGCTTTGATCTATAGGGAAATGGGGGCACCCTGATTTACTTCTGAGGGCATCTACAAAACATTCAAAAAACGTTTTGGTTGGCAAGATTTTCTGTCAAAAAGTACCTAATTCTTCCACCATGTTTTGGATTGAAGAATTTAATGTCTACAGGACTTGCTTTTCTTTATTGCCATAATAGCAACATTTTCTCCTAGTGGTAACCAGGTTTACGATAAGCTGCAGGTCTCCAGACATGTTGACTTGCCTGCAAAATCCCTCAGAATTCGAAAATGAGGGATCAAATGCGCAAAAATACATTAGAAGTGGTTCTGTGCTAGGAGACTGACATGCATTTCACTGACATCACATTATGAATGACCCTTTCAACATCCACAAAATCAATGTAGTCCACAGACATCTTTGAGTATAAAGGAATACAGCTCTAAGTGTGAATGCAGACCTCTGATTGGCTCCCTGACTCTGGATGATCTGGGCTTTTTGCACCTCCTCCTCCAACCTGTGTTTTTCCTCCTGCAGCTGGAGCAGAGTGTCTGGCGAATGCTTCTGCTGGCTGAGAAGAGTGATCTCCTGCAGCAGTGCCTCCTTCTCTCGCAAGAGCTGCAGACAGTCCAAATCCCTGTCAGCTTCTGCACGCCCAGACCAGCTCTCACTGTCCAACTGAGCCAACTGATGCTGAATACTGGACATCCTGAAAGAGAGAGAGAGACAAATAGAGCTCATCTTAACATCTGTAAAGATTTACAAGCAGGGCCCAAGCATAACTCTTTTCCAGAAACAAAATAAACTTAAATTTGGCTTTGGCAAATAACGGGGTTCCCACACTTTTGACCACTGAATTTCCATGACTTTTCCATGATCTTTCCAGTCATTTATAATTACTAATGTAGGATTTAAAGAAAATCTTTGAATCATTAAGACCGATTTGTGAACCAGTTTGACTGATTTGTTGAAAAGAACCAAACTCAAAAGAATGATTTGCTTATATACTGAATAAAACTATGGTTTGCAGTCGTGTTTTACGCTACACCAGGGTCAAAAATTAAGGGGGGCTTATAGCAAAAAAGCCCCCCAAAGTGACAAAAATGCCACAGGTTTTGGTTTTGTTTAAATTATAACATCTCAAATCATTCTTAATATTCAACTCTTAAGCCTAGTTATACACTGGCGACCCAAAGTTTGGAATAATGTACAGATTTTATGGAAAGAAATTGGTACTTTTAAGTGACATTCAACTGATCAGAACATTAATAATGTGAAAATTTGCCATTACAATTTGAAGAAAATGTTCAGAACTTCTTAAACTACTTCAAAGAGTTCTCATCAAAAAATTCTCCACGTGCAGCAATGACAGCTTTGCAGATCCTTGGCATTGTAAGCTGTCAGTTTGTCCAGATACTCAGGTGACATTTCACCCCACACTTCCTGTAGCCTTGTCATGCACTTCTCACGCACCTTACAGTCTAGCTGATCTCACAAAAGCTCAATGGGGTTAAGATCCATAACACTCTTTTCCAGTTATATGTCGTCCAATGTCTATTTCTTTGCCTACTCTTTTCCTTTTCTTTTTGTTTTTCAAAAGTGGCTTTTCTTTGCAATTCTTCCCAGAAGGCCTGTACACCTGAGTCTTCTCTTTACTGTTGTACATGAAGCTGGTGTTGTGCGGGTAGAATTCAATGAAGTTGTCAGCTGAGGACATGTGAGGCATCTATTTCTCAAACCAGAGACTCTGATGTGCTTATCCTCTTGTTTAGTCTGTTTTACATCTGGCCTTCCACATCTCTTTCTATCCTTGTTAGTGCCAGTTGTCCTTCATCTTTTAAAATAGTAGTGTACACCTTTGTATGAAATCTTAAGTTGTTTCGGTAATTCCAAGCATTGTATAGCCTTCATTCCTCAAAACAATGATTGACTGACGGGTTTCTAGAGAAAGCGGTATGTTTATGCCATTTTTAACTAATCTTGACCTTAAGACATGCCAGTCTATTGCATACTGTGGCAACTCAAAAACAAGCACAAAAACAATGTTAAGCTTCATTTAATGAGCCAAATATCTTTCAACTATGTTTGATATAATGTCAAGTGATTTTCTAGTACAAAATTAGCAAATTAGCATGATTACTCAAGGATAAGGTGTTGGAGTGATGGCTGCTGGAAATGGGGACTGTCTAGATCTGTGATCAGTTCAATGCCACTTTGGTGAACTAAAGTACAAATTTCCTTCCAAAACAGCAAAATCTGTACATTATTCCAAACTTTTGGCTGCCAGTGTACATATTGTCACATAAGATATAATCTGCTGTTGATTTAGCCTAAAATGTATTCTCTATGTAATTATTCAGATTGAAAACCTATGTATGAATGAAATAAATTGATTAAACTGAAGTGTCTGAATGAAAGAATGTCACAGAATATTTTTGATATGTTTAGAAAAAAATGCCTCTGAAATTAAATCCAGGGGGCAATTATTGCCCCTTTATGGAAAAGTTAATTTCTAACACAGCTCTACACAAAACGTTACTGTAAATCTAGCTGATTACTTATTTTATAGCAGAGAAAAACTGGAATAAATGTATATTTACTGACTTTCCATGACAAATATTGAAGGAAAAAACTCAATTCCATATCTATACACAGTATAGAAAAATAAGGTGCTATTTAGGGACACAAACTGGGTGCAACCCTTCATTTAAAAACAGAAATGCTATAAAAAGAATAAATAAGATTATTGAATATAAAGGAAAATTGTCTGCCAGGCATTTAATATTGTTTGTGTTTGTGTGTTGTGTTTAAAAGGTTGCCATAAAACAAGAATGCAATAACAGACACTCCAGCTTTATGTTTTAGGTGAAATATCTAGGTTTAGGAGTTTCAGAGTTCAGACATCATGACTCAGTCAGAGAGCATGCAAGTCTCCACAGGTTTCTTCACTCTCTCTCTCTCTCTGATGTCATTGCTGGTGCTTTGTGGCTAGCTCTGTCACCATGGAAACGTGCATCTTGTAAAGAGGTCTGTATGGAGTTATAACACAGAAGCCAGCTGCCACAGCAGCCATACTGTAACTCCTAAACATACAGCGGAGCTTCCAAATGCAATGTAGGCCACATTAATGCACCATTCAAACTACTTTTAATATAAGTTATTACACCTACTACAGTAAAGTAGTACCAATATTATTACAAGACAAATTCAGCCACAAGTCTCTGGAAGCACAGCAGGGCTGAATAGAAATTTCACTTTGTCAACTTCTGTTGTCAAAATATCCTTACAATCATATAGTTTAATAATAACCAGTTGCCTTTAACCAATTATACTTTACTTTCCAATCATAGGAAGTAATCCATAAAATAATTATTAGAACATATTCTATTACTTATTAGTGGTGCTTACTAAGGTTTGCTATCAGACTTATGATTTTGATCCTGCAGATGAAAATGGGTGGGGGGAAAATATCCCATAGACTTGAATTGAAAAGGGGCATCATACATACAGTATATAGGCATCAGTACAGAATAGAGGTGTGGGGTGGTCTCGTTTAACTTACCTAACCACAGAGAACACCCTAGTATTTTGGTGGCATGTTTTGTACCAGCAAGCACCACTTATTTTCTACAATTACTATTTTACTAATGCTATATTACTGCCTGTTGTCCTAAATATGGGTGCAATCCATTTTTTGTGAATGCACTTACTTTTTCTTAGCCTCTTCATACTGCCAACTGAGTTTGACTCTGTCTGCTAACAGTGATGGCTCCTGGGTACCAAACTGTAAGAAAGAAATAACTATCATACATTATCAAGTATAGGCGATTATGATGAAATAATCTGTAAGACGTATCTCTGCGATGACACAAAGGACAATTATGTAAACCTCAGTGGTGGAATTACACAGAATTTGCTTATAGGACATAGAAGAATGCTGGCAAACCTCTCCCATCAGATCAGTCTGACAGCCAGTGTCTGTGTATTGCTGCACACTACAGGAGTCACCAAGGTTTTCTGCAGTGTCCACCTCATTAATGGAGTCACAGAAGTTCAACGTCAGCTTGGCCAGGCTCTGCGGTAAATGCACAACATAAGAAGAAAATAAAAATAAACTTGGTAATCTCCTTAAAAAAAGCAGTTCTCCTTTGAGTTAACCTTTGACCACAAGATGGCAGCACCTCAATCATTAGACATTTGAAGGGAAGCTGAAGGCATTGAAATGACTAATATATGAAAGGGGGACACGTAATCGAAATAAGGATATCTCTTGATATTTTGAAATAAGAGTTTGATTTACAAATGAGTGAAAGCTCTTAAAATTAAAAAAAGTTAACAACCCAATACAAAACTACAGTTTCTCTTTTTAAGAAGAAAAAAAAAAAAAAACAACAAAGGTGATGAATTGTGTGTAGCTGACCTGGATGAGGTCCTGCCTCTCCTTTTCGCCTGTACTGATGGTCTTCTTGATGCTGCGGAGCTCACTGAAGATGGCCTGGGCTTCATCTAATTTATAGTTGGTCTGACTGCTGGACATCTTGCGGTCAATTCTGCACAAAACAAAATACACAACACAAGGTTAAATCATCAGCCATGAACACTGGTGTTATTTGTCAGACACTGATTGTTATTGTGGTGCTAGGAATAGAACTGAATAGAAAATACAAACAAACATGTTTCTTTTGCACAAATAATGACACATAATATACTGGAGAAACATTATATTATGTAAAATAAATTGGGCATAATACCCTCTTAAAGGGAAAGTTCACCCAAAAATGTAAATTATATCATCATTTACTAACCCTCAGGCCACACCAGATGTGTATGACTGTCCTTCTTCTGCAGAACACAAATATTTTTTGAAGAATATTTCAGCTCTATAGGTCCATACAATGCAAGTTTATGGTGGCCAGAACTTTGAAGCTCCAAAAATCACATAAAGGCAGCATAAAAGTAATCCTAACAACTCCAGTGGTTAAATCCATGCCTTCTGAAGCAATATGATAGGTATTCTATTTATGATGTCCTCCCTTAGGATAGTCATTCACATCTGGGATGACCAGAGGATTAGTAAATTGTGATTTTTGGGTTAACTATTCCTTTACATATACATTTTTGTTCTAATGTATATGCAACACAGATGAACCTTAAAAAGGAATATTCTGGGTTCAATACAAGTTCAACTCAATCAACAGAATTTGTAGTAAAATACTGATTACCACAAATTAATTTTGACTTTTTCACCCTTTTCTTTAAAAAAAGAAAAAAAAAAAAATCAGGGTTCCAGTGAGGCACTTACAATGGAAATGAATTTGGTCAATTTTTGAACATTAAAATACTCACAGTTTCAAAAGTAAAGCCATAACATGTAAACAATATGCATGTTAACATGATTTTAGTGTGATAAATTCACTTACTAACGTTGTCTGTATATAGTTATAGACAGTTTTACAACTTTGCCATGACCATGTAATGTCAAAAAACCCTACTCTAAAATGACTGAACAAATGATGATTTAAACAACTTAACAGCTTAAATAATACACAAGTTTTAACAAACGAATTAATGTAAGTGCTTTTATAAAATTACAAGCTTCACATTTCTGTTTTTAAACCATCCAAAAATTGGCCACATTAATTTTTCATTGTAAGTGCCACACTAAAACCTTGATTTTTTTTTTTTTTTAAAGAAAAGGAGGGACGAGTCAATTTATTTATGTGGTAATCAATATTATGCTACAAATACTGTCGATTGAGCTTAACTTGTATTGGACCTGGAACATTCCTTTAATGTAGACTGAATTGAGAAAACCAGGTTTCCCCAAGACATAGTATTACATTTAACATTCGACATGGCCATGCACCAACTGTGCCTGGATGCGTAACTAATTACAAAGAATAAAATTAGCAATGACATCAAGGCTTATTAATGCCAAACAGGGTGTTAAAATATCAGAGCTATGTCAACATCACCGCTTCATGCAAAGTAGCTAACAAACCACCATTTGAGTTATACAATATTGTGTGAAAAAGTTAAAAAGAAAATATTCTGATTACTCAATCTCACTATTGCTCTTAAAGGGAAAATATGATAGATGGCAGCGCTAGATGTGAACTTATATTTATTAAAACGTGCCTCACTGACCTGGCTTACAGACTGGTTAACTATTTAGCCATGTTGGAATAATATTGTTTTAACTTAAACCAGCTTCTGGTCTCAAAGGCATAATACTAAGGCAAGTGAAACTGGAGAGCTTCACACTAAAAATGCCTGAAATGAAACAGGATGCCATTCTAGAAACAGAAACATGCAGAAACACTACTTAACATTTTTTAAATGTCTCTAAATGCCTCAGGTTGGCCTACCCGACATTAATATGCACAGCAAACCAATGTAAACAACTCTTTTGTCAATATACTATTGCAGCGTTTCATAACAGGTTTTGTATTAGGTACCCCCACACCCCTAGTTCCCCTTCAGACACCAGACCTGAAATGGATTTCTTTTAACCCACATTATACTGGACTGTGCAGTGTTTTCCACTAGGATTTTTTTCAGCAGTGGTGCTGTGGTTCGCATGTCAACAAGCCTACAACACTGGACCAGTATTAACTCAAAGAATAGATAAAAACAGAGGTGTCAAACTCAATTTCAGCCTGGGCCACATCAGGATTTATTTGTGCCCTCAAAGGGCCCATTGAATATGTGGCACCAGCACCTGCTTTGGTAGCATCCATGCAAATAATATTAAATGTTATGTGCATTGAAATGCACATTTAACGGTACAGTTTGAGGTTGGGATGCAGATGAAAATGATGATATTAAAAACATATTTTTATATGGCTAAATTGAAATATTCTAACAGTGTGAATAAGTTGGGTCTTCTTTACAGATTCCTTTCATCAGGCTGCTACTAATAAAACTATAGGCATCCTTGGAATTTCTGAAGGCAAACGAAACAATTTACATTTTCCTCCAAGGGAAAACTGATACCTTGGTACATAATAATGAAAATGCACCAAAGTTCTTCCACAGTATCCATAGTTTTAAAAGTGACATTTTTAATAGTTCATGGTAACTATAGATACAACCATGCATGGGTTCTCACTACCATGGTTAGTAAATATAGTTTCTATACAAAGAACTATGACATTTCTGTAATGGAAAAACATATATACCAATACCATATGTAATACAGTACATTTAGTGTTACTGCAGTAAATCCATGGTCAAGTTTTGAAAGTGTTGTGATCTGAGAATTGAAAGGCCTTCTACTTTGTTGTTTCCCTTTTCTTTGTCAGTGCCATTTATAATGTGGGAGCTGTTTGTTTTAAACTAGTTCACCGAGACATAAGAGTTTTGCAACAGACAATTCTGTACCGCATTCAAACGGGTTTCAGGATGCCCGCTGCAAATCTCACTGGTTCACAAGTGCATTTAAAATAGTCTGTTGATTGGTTGAGGCAAGTCTGCAAATTACCGCACCTGCTCTGCACTCGTGCTGCTATGATAAAGCTGCATTGATAATTGACCCAAGCTTCAGAAGCGAGTAAAATACTCTCCAAAACATACAGCTGGCAGGGGCTGGCAAGCGTTATGCTGCATCAAGAATGTTAAATTAACCATGTGAAATACCAAAAGTGGCGCTCATAATTCAGCAGTGGCGCAGTGCCTCTGCAAAATGCATATAGGGGGAACACTGCTGTGTTAAAGGGACAAGTCACTCAAAAAAGTAGTACTTTTAGATTAGATAATTGTGTTTAATTAATTTAACCTTTTGACAGCCCTAATATTTTATGTAATTCTTTCTATATTATACATTTAACAAAACAAAAGCAAAATCTGGGGTACATGTACCGCTGGTACGAGTATTAATATACTACTGCATTGTATATAGCAAAACTATTATATTGTTATGCTTCAATACAAATGATACTGATCATGACAAAATAACACATGAAATACATATTATTAAGTTGTAGAAATAGAGAGAGGGGCCATGTAAAGCATGTCTTTTACATTAGAATATCTCTGGCATGGTGCCTGAGCTCTTGCCATAGGCCACTTCCTGCAGGCCAACCTCCTCCAACAGCAGGTACAGTCAGCTTGCCTGCCCTGCCTCTTCCTCTCCTCCTCACTACACAAGCAGGGCTTTGTTCCCCCCCTTCAAACCTCAAACCTCCAGCCCCAACCTTTCACAGCCTAGCCTGTCCAGGGCCCGAGCCTGCCAGGATACTACGGATGTCTACCCACTCCACCTAACACCAAATACTTCAGTGCACTACTGGCTGGTGACTCTAAACAGACATGGTGGCTGCTATTTTGAAAACAAAAAACTAGCAGAGAGATGGGGGAAAAGACAGATTGAAGGGGAAGAAGTGATAGAGAAAAAAAGAGAGAGAGAAACTAATATATTGCTCAAGACGGTTTTACTGTGGAATACCTATACTGAGGTCAAAAGCTAAGACAGTCTGATGTTTTTTTTTGTAGTTTAAAAAGCACCGTTTAATGAAACTGAAAATTTTGGGATTAGGATTACAAACTCTGCATGATGACTAGGGATGGTATTGACACAGATTTCCCGATCCGATTCTGATTCACAAGCGCTCGATTCGATACCGAATACATTTGGGTATATTTCAGTTATGGGTATATTTCAGTTATGGGTATATTTCAGTTGAAAGAATCTATTTTCCAGCTAATACAGGGGACATTCTAACTATGTACATTATGAAACTCATTTTAATAATTATATTTTTTTTATTAGTTTTTTCATCATTTGTCACATTTTGCTTTTTTAAAAATGATCAAATCCATGTATTTAATGAATAAATAACATTATAATTCATATATCATTTTTGTTATAGGTTTTTTTGTTTAATTTCTAAATGTGTCCTATGTTTATTGTTTAATTCCATAATTTATATTTACAAATATAAAAATACCCGTACTAAAACCGGTACTGGCTCTTTAACAAAACTGGCATTTCTGTGTAGAGCATATGTTAATGAGCATATGAGAGATACTCAAATGGCTTTCTTCATCTGTGCAAAAATGTGGCACAATTACAACTGTTTTAAGGTTAGGAAATTTCACCTGTGTATGTTCCTATCACAATTGTTTGGTACATTTGCAGTGAAGGCACACATTTAGTTTAAAAAAATACAATTAAATAGAATTAAATTAAATTAAATGAATTGTATCATTTAATTGCTTTAAATGGTGCACTCAGTAACTTTTTTTTTGTTTGTGTCATCTTGGACAATGATTTATGCAGCATCATTCAAAATAAATGGTTTTCAGTTACAGATGCCATTGTAAAAATTCATTATTCACAGTCAACCATGATTCATTTAATCAAAGACTGAAAATGTCCAATAACAGGGCTATTACTGATCAAATATAATAAATGTACATATAGAGTAACACAGCTTTTGTAAGGTTATTGATATAACCAGTCTTCATCTCGTGCGAGTGCTCATTGTTTTATACATATATTTCTAAATAACATTTCATTTCTTTTGGAGTAAAAAAACTACTGAGCGCACCTTTAAACGATTCAGTGCAAAACAGTCTAAACAAGTATGCTTAATTTCGTGTGCAGTTGATTTCCAAAGTCTGGCATTTCCAAGGGGCGCTATATCAAACGGGTGAACTGTTTGCTTCAATGACGAATTTTCTCTTTCATGTCAACAGTTTGAAAAGAATACTGCTTAGCAAGTGAGGTAAAGTCAATATATTTATAGCAACTTACTAAATAAAATAATAATAAAATTTGGACTGATGGCACAAACATTTTACAGTAAATCTTTCGCCCCCCTTGAGTACTCAGTATTTTACCGCCACAGTAACGCAAAGCTGAGTAGCGCTGGTCTAGAGACAAAATCATCTACAATAAACCATCTAATCCTTTTTGATAATTAAATGAGCCTTTGCCTCATCTTTGCCTCATTTTGCATCTGCATAATACGGCGGTCTTTAAAAATGTGACATCACTTAAAAGGAAAAGTTTCTTTCATTGATGGAATTATTATAAGGAAGAAAACATTTTCCTGTTTCCAGCTGATTGGGTTTAAAACCCAACACTGCCTCAGTCTCAGACACTTGCTTATGTAAAGAGGGAGCTCCCATTTTCCTAAGAGTGCGGAGTAAAGAGTTCATCTTGCTATTATGGGAGCAAGAACAGTTTAGTTCTATCTAAGAGATAAGGGCCCTCACTGGGATGCAGGAAGCAGGGAGGAATTTGCTGCCAGATAATTCGGTGTTTTTCAAACTGTTTTAAAGCACTTTTTGCCCCCTCCTCGTTTCTTCCCACCCCTTCCTCTCTCTCTCTCTCAACTCCAGACTCTCACTCTTTGATTATTGAGCTCTTCCTGCCTTGGCAACCCATAGTCAACTGGTGCATCCTCTTCCTGAGGTGGAGTCTCCTTTTCCAGACACACCCACTCCCAAATCACTCTAAAAAACAACAACTGATGAAATCGATGCAAAATGTTACACAAACACTAAAGAAAAGCTGACAAATAGCAATCCCAACCGCTCATGTCCATTTGTTGTTCATTCTACTCAGGTTTTTAATTTGGGATTTTTGGAGTTTCGTATCTGGTAACTATTTAGTTTGCTGCTCCAACGAATTGATTAATAGGGTTGAAGGGCTGAAATTAGCTCTGAATGCACTAGCTACCTGTGCTCATTATAAAGACTTCTTTGTATCTTAGTGTAGAACTCTTTTTTTTTTTTTTTTTTTTTTCCTCTCTTGCGCAAGGCGGCACGGTCTTGATTTTTTCTAAACCCCTAACCTTAAAGGCACACTCAGTAATTATTTATGTATGTCTTTTTGGACTTTTACTGACACCTAAGGGCATGGATGTAGCATATTTTCAAAGTTACAGATGCCATTGTAGAAATTCACTATTCACAGTCAGCCATAATGAATTTAATCTATGAATGAAAGAGTCCAATACCATGACCGATACTGAGACAGAGGGAGTCTTTTCGCCTGCCACTTCATGAAGAATAATTTATTTTTATAAAGTTACTGATAGATTCATCTCATGTTAGTGCTCATTTTCTTATCTTTTTAACATATACTGCAAACTTACTCTTCATGTCTTTATATGTAAAACACTTTTAATGAGGAAAAAATACTGAGTGCACATTTAAGTATTGAACCTCTGCAATAAATTGCACTTAGACACTAATATACAGATTCAAACTTTGTTCTATCGATATTTTCAAGTTGGCTATCTGTTTGTTTTCAGTTTCTTTTGTTGTTGTTGTAAACTTAGATATATATATATATATTAAAGTTTCAGAATCTCTCATTGACTCACATTGATGGACTGTATAACTGTTTAGAATGTAAAAATCGAAATATAACTGACAACAATAATGCATACAGAAGTCAGCTTGGTCCTTACATCTATTGACATAATGAATTGTGATTGGTCTATGTTGTGTCATGGACCAAAAAAACCAAGTGTAGGCTGGTTTGTGGTTGTTGGTGCCATAATCACAGTGACCCAATTTAGGCTGACTTGCGTAGTTTTCATTACCAAGTATTTTGCTGCTATTTATGACATCATGCCAAGTAAGAACATGTTTTGAGATTTCATATTGTTGAAGCTGTACTGCTTTCTGTAATATCAAATGATATCATTGTTGGTAACATACTGTGTCCATCTGTGCATTTAAAACAAAAGACACACAGTTTGAGGGTGATGTTGTAACTTTAACTTGAAAATCTTTTGTTTGTTTTTTGTTAAAAGACAACTCATGTTGACAGAATTACCCCACTAATTCAGAGATGTATTCAAACACAAATTGAGATGAACAGAATCATGAATAAACAGGAAACATATGGTAAGGCTGAAAAAAATTAAATAATGACTTTTGTCATTAATGTTTTTGATAGGGTGAGGTTCTAAAATCACAAAAAAGAAGTGGGGACAGGGAGGATTAAAAATTAATTGAGAAATGTATACTAGATTTCTACATATTCTGAAGAAAATGCTAGTGCTTGGTGCAAAACTAATAAGCACAATGCAGGGGTGTTGTGGGTGAATAAAGGAACATTGTAATGCAGTTGCTAATGTCTTTTGAGGGTTTTTAGTGCATTGATATGAGGTTGCAAGAGTATTCTGTTTGGTTGCTAAAAGAGCCCCAAGTATTTACCACCAAAAAATATTGATATTCTGTTCCCTAGACAAGGTTCGAGCCCTATGAGTTTGTGTGTGAGGAAGACTCACTCCTGAAGGGTCTCCACTCCCATTTCCTTGTACTGCAGCTCTTGTCTCATCTGAGCCAGCTCCTGTTTGAGTCTGGAGAGCTGTGGACAAAAGAGCCACTCAGTCAATACACATCAAAACACAGTGGGATTCCCTCAGAGCCACCATGGCAAAAAACATTTGAGTCATCAATAGAGAGACATGTCTAATGCTTCCCGATCCGCCCAACAAACATTTACTTACACTGACAGGAACCTTGAACTTATAGTACACACACACACACGAGGAATGTAGGATCATTCAATATAAAGCAAAAAACACCCAGATATGAACACCCATACTGCAGTAATCTTCACACACACATTAGCAGTAGATAAGCGGCAGTAGACAAAATATGACTATATGTGACATGTTATATCAAAATGAGTCATAAGTCGCAATGAGCCATTTCTGAAACAAATTGTGTTCTCTTACGAGAGGTTCTCTCGTATTGCGTAAGCTAGCTTACGCTACGGGAAAGATTCATCTTTTCTGAGATATTGAAGCCAAAAAATTATCCTTAATTTTTGTATCCATTGTCAGCGCAGTCGCGGCAGCTGCAGACCTTGAGCGGGCTAGCTAGCGAGCTCATAGGTTGCTCTGCGGCAACTGCTGCAACCTATAAACGAGCTTGAGGCGAACTCGCATCCAATGAGAAGCGTCCGCGCTCACTGCATCAAAGCCCGCCAAAAGGGCGTGACTAGAGTGCATATAAGCGTAGTTCAGTAGGCTGGAACCCTGATTTTCATCTCTTCAGCGAAGCTCTCCGCATCGCTGACCTGGAAGCCAGCGTCGCCGTTTGAGGGGCATCTAGCAAGCGTGGACAGCGCTAGAAGAAGCCGGCCGTCTCAGCCACCTTCAGCCATCCTGCGAGCTACGCCATCCGACGGCGTATCCTTTTATTAAGCAAGCTAGTTCTCAAGAACTATTCACAAAAGAGTACGGCGTCTTTTTCAAGATGCCTCGCTCCACTTGCGCCTCATGTCGCGCCCTTCTCAGCACAGGAGACCGCCACATCATCTGCGCTCTCTGCCTGGGACTGGGGCACGCAGAGCTACGCCCTCACTGAGGGCGGATCGCGATTCTGCGAGGAGCTACCGATGTCGACCCTGCGGGCTCGACTTCGAGCGATCAAAGCAGAAACCGCCAGCGCCGCCTACCCTCAGCAGCGCAGGAAGAAGCGCCCGCTCACAAAGGCTGCCGGAAACTGTGGTTGAAGCGACTGCCTCGCCGGAGCCTCTCCCTCGAGCATCGCTTTCACCCTCCCCGCCCCGGGGCCAGCGCAGTTGCCGCCCGGCGGCCGCACTGCTGCCATCTCCGGATGGCGGCGGAGGATAAGGGCTGCTGTTCCATCATGGCTTCGGACAGCGAGGAGTGGACAGGCTCCCAAGCCTCCTCCTCAGCCCAGGAATCCAGCAGGACCAGCGCCCGGTCGAAGGGGAGTTAACACGCCTCCTCACACAGGCCGTCGACCGCCTCGGGCTCAGTGGTCACCGCCCCTGAGCAGGCACCCAACAGACTTCGGCGGCTGCTTTCTTCAAAGCCATCGCCGCTCTACACCCGCGGCCGGGCGCTCCCTTCCTGCCGGAATTACATACGGAGCTTGCAAAGTCGTGGAGCAGCTCCGTTTTCAGCCAGGACCCGTTCACGCGTCTCCACCTCTCTCGCGTCGGTGGGCGGCGCCACTGAAGAGGCTACTCCTCCATCCCCGGTCGAGGACTTCGGTAGCAGCACACCTTTGTCCGCCCTCCAGCGAGATGGCGTTCCAAGCCTGTGCTCCGTCTAAGGCCTGCAGAGCGACTTCCGCCTATGTTGGCGCGCCTATTCCGCCGCCCGGCCAAGCCGCATCTGCTCTGCACTCAATGGCCGTTTTACAGATCCTACAAGCAGACCTTCTTCGAGTGGGATGAGAAAGGCAGGCACCCAGAGGCTGTTACTGATCTCGGCCGCGACAGACCTGCGCCCTTGGCGCTACCAAAGCTGCAGCCCAAGCTCTAGGGAAGTGCATGGCCTCGCTGACTGTGACCGAGAGACACTTATGGCTAACACTAGCCGACATGGGAGAAGCAGAGCGCTCCACGTTCCTCAACGCACCGCTCTCTCCAACCGGTCTCTTCGGCTCCGCGGTGAGTGGCATTGTTGACCGCTTCTCAGAAGTCCAGAAAGCCACCCAAGCCATGAACCTCTTCCTGCGGCGTCGCGCTAAGCTCCTCTGCAGGCGCTCACGTGATCAGCCTCCTGCACGAGCCTCTTCACAGCGCCCAGTTCAACAATCTCAGACTTCTCAGCGTCGACAGGGCGGCCGCCCTCGTCAGCGCTCAGACAGCCGCCGCAGACCGCCTCCCCAGCGGGCCTCGATCTAAGGTAGCGCTGAAACCCGAGCAGCCGAAGTCTTCCTAACTGTGTTGAACAAGCGGCGGCTCAGTCCGCCGCGGCGGACCACTGTCAAAGCTTTACCCCCTGTCAGTCCCCTTCTCTCAGGCTACTACAGTGGTGAATTTAGCAGCCAACAAGCCGGTGACACTGCCCGCTTGCCTGCACTCAAGCGCCGTTTTCACGGCGACCCAAATAAATCTTGTAAAGAGCAAACATGTCTTATGTGTAGAAAAAGTGCCCACAACCCAGTGTTCGCCCCTACACACAAGCATAACACATCCCGATGCCCCTATCAGAGCACGCTCTCATAAAGCGATTCACGAACCGCTCGAGCGTCAGAGTCAATGAAGGCGCCCACAAATGCGTGCGCGCGCCCATTCTCTGCCCGCTCTGTCACACGACCAGCCCTATGTGTAGAAAATGTGCCCACAATCCAGTGTTCACTTCTGCACACAAGCACTGCATGTCTCGTGTCCCCACCAGAGCACGCTCACATAAAGCGATTACTGAACCGCTCGAGCGCTAGAGTCAATAAATGCGCCCGCAAATGCGTCGCGCGCCCATTCTCTGCCCGCTCTGTTACACGGCCAGCAACCATTCCTCTGTGTGTAAGTCCCGTGCCCATGACTATGCTTGCGCATCACGTAACAGATGTGACTCTTTCCCCATTCATTCCAATCGGAAGTCACTCACAAAACAGCCTGTTCATGCTGTCTGCGAGCAATCATGCATGAACACACTAAACGCGCTCACACATTTTGTTCAGCGCTCTGTGTGCGGCAATCAGAGCGAATTGGCCATTCACCCTCTAGCGTTACGCTTCAAAGCGTGGGAAGCTATTCCAGGGATATCCAAGTGGGTGTTAAGCACAATACAACAGGGCTATTTGCTACAGTTCGATCGCCGCCCCCTCGCTTCAGAGCGCGGCTCGAAACCACTGTGAACACGGAAGCTAGCGTGCATGCTTCGTTCAGAAATAGCAAGCCTTCTGTGCAAAAGGGCCATAGAAAAAGTGCCACCCTCTCTGAGCGAGTCGGGGCTTTACAGCCGTTATTTTCTTGTTCCCAAGAAAGACGGCGGCCTCAGACCCATATTAGATCTCAGGGTTTTGAACAAGGTGCTTGCAAAAAGACCGTTCAAAATGCTTACAATCAGGAAACTCCTCGCGCATGTGCGCCAGGGGGACTGGTTTATTTCTCTCGATCTGAAAGATGCATACTTTCAGATTCAGATAAATCCCGTCACAGGCCATTCTTGAGATTCGCCTTCGACGGCCAGGTTTATCAATACACCGTCCTTCCGTTCGGCCTGTCCTTAGCACCCCGTACTTTCACGAAGTGCATGGATGCGGCGCTCGCACCCCTGCGGAGTCAGGGTTTGCGAATTCTGAACTATTTGGACGACTGGCTGATTATGGCTCAGTCACATATGGAGCTTCTGTCTCACAGAGCAGTTCTCCTCAGCCATCTGAACAGTTTGGGTCTTGCAGTCAATTGGACCAAGAGCTCACTACAGCCCAGTCGGACCATTTCCTTCCTGGGAATAGAACTAGACTCCGTGGCAATGACGGCTCGCTTATCTACACAGCGCGCACGCCGTGTTCAGCGACTAGCCGCATCTTTTCAGATGAACAGCCTCACGCCTCTGAAGAAATTCCAGAGAGTGCTAGGTTACATGGCCTCAGCCGCAGCAGTACTTCAGCTGGGTTTACTGCACATGCGCCCGCTTCAGCATTGGCTAAACACCCGCGCGTCTCGCCGGGCTTGGGCCACAGGCCGCCAGCCCATCAAGGTGACTCAGACCTGCATATCAGCTCTGCAGCCCTGGACAGTGGCCGAATGGTATCAGCGGGGAGTGACAATGGGAGCTGTATCTCGCCGAAAAGTCATCTCGACAGACGCGTCCAACACGGGTTGGGGCGCGGTCTGCGAGGGCTCTCCGGTTTTCGGCCTATGGTCAGTTCAGGAAAAGCTCCTTCACATAAATTGTCTGGAAATGATAGCGGTCGAGTACGCGCTCGTGCGCTTTCTCCCGGTCATTCAGGGTCACCACGTCCTGGTCCGTTCGGACAACAGATCTGTGGTATCCTACCTAAACCGTCAGGGCGGTGTCAGATCCAGGAACCTCTTCCATCTGACAAAACGCATACTGAGTTGGTCCCAGTGCCACCTGCGCTCGCTGAGGGCGACGCACGTGCCAGGCCACCTGAACGACGGCCCGGACAGACTGTCCAGAGACAATATTCCCCCAGGGGAATGGTCCCTGCACGCTCAA
This sequence comes from Xyrauchen texanus, assembly GCF_025860055.1. Taxonomy (NCBI): domain Eukaryota; kingdom Metazoa; phylum Chordata; class Actinopteri; order Cypriniformes; family Catostomidae; genus Xyrauchen; species Xyrauchen texanus. The sequence goes on along the minus strand of NC_068288.1, from coordinate 24,581,182 downwards.
ACAGTCCAGACGTTATGGCACCTATTCGGCAGAGCAGAGATAGACCTCTTTGCGTCCAAAGAGAACTCTCACTGCCCAGTATTTTTCTCGAAAGCGAGGACGCGCTGGCCCAGGACTGGCCCAGACGCCCGCTTTACGCCTTCCCTCCCGTCTCGCTATTGCCACAGGTAATGCAGAGGATCAGGGAAACGCGTCACTCGGTGCTCCTCATAGCCCCGCGTTGGGAGAATCAGACATGGTTCCCGGAGCTTACGCAGCTGTCACTGACAGCGCCGTGGCCCATCCCAGTGAGAGCAGATCTCCTCTCTCAAGCTCGCGGCACAATCTGGCATCCCCACCCAGAGCGCTGGGCGCTGCATGCGTGGGTGATCAACGACTACCCGTCGCTCTGCCAGAAGGAGTAATAAACACCATCATACACGCTAGAGCCCCTTCCACGAGAAGACTATGCGTCAAAATGGTCTGTGTTCTCAAAATGGTGCACCGACAGAGACCTGGACCCACGGACATGTGGGGTGTCGTCGCTGCTCGTATTTCTACAAGAGCTGCTGGATGAGGGCAGATCCCCATCCACGCTCAAAGAGTATGTGGCGGCCGTTGCGGCGTTCGCTGAACCCCTGCACGGCCAGTCATGAGGTAAAACGAGCTGGTCATCCGCTTCCTCAGGGGAGCTAGAAGGATGAACCCCCGCGCCCCCATCGGTTCCTATCTGGGATCTTTCTATAGTTCTCGAAACTATGAAAGCCCCCCTTTCGAACCACTTCAATCCGTGGATTTGAAATACCTTTCACTCAAAACCGTTTTTCTGACTGCCCTGTCATCAGTCAAACGTGTGGGAGACCTTCACGCGCTGTCTGTCAGCGCTGCGTGTCTTGAGTTTGGACCAAGTGACTCCAAGGTCATTTTAAAGCCTAGACACGGCTATGTTCCCAAGGTGATCGGTACTCCTTTCAGAGCACAGGTCATTTCCCTATCGGCGCTGCCAGCACCGGATAGCTGAACGCGACGCCAATCTCCTTTGCCCGGTCAGAGCACTGAGATTGTATACTGCACGCTCCGCTGCTTTCAGACGCTCGAGCAGCTTTTCGTTTCGTTCGGAGGGCGCACCAAAGGTCTCGCCGCCTCGAAACAGACACTATCTAGATGGATAGTGGACGCTATTGCTGCTGCATACGCGTCAAAAGACCTGCCATGCCCGTTGGGCATTAGGGCTCACTCCACTAGAGGCATGGCATCCTCGTGGGCATGGTCCAGCGGAATTTCCATTCACGACATATGTGTGGCAGCGGGATGGACTTCCCCTCCACCTTTGTCAGATTTTACAATATGGAAGTGCCCGCTCTGCAGGCAAAACTACTAGCGGTTTAATACGCTACAGCTCCCCTGGTGAGCTGCACTGATGGGACACATTCCACACAGACCGGCACCGCCGCTCTGTCGTTCCCGTCCTACTATGTGCTTATGTATTACACAATCAATGACCCGCATTCTTGCCGGCCAAATATTATTTCCCCACTCATAAGGGCTCCCCGGGTCCCCCTTAATTCCCTGGGGCTTATACAGTGGATGCTTGGCGCGCACGGCGTTGACAATGGGTTCCCGTAGCGTAAGCTAGCTTACGCAATACGAGAGAACCTCTCGTAAGAGAACGTATCGGTTACCTAACGTAACCTCGGTTCTCTCTAGATGAGGGAACGAGTATTGCGTAGCCGGCCGTGCTTCGCGCCACGAGCGACTTTTCGCTTCAGTCAATGAAAACCAGGGTTCCAGCCTACGAACTACGCTTATATGCACTCTAGTCACGCCCTTTTTGGCGGGCTTTGATGCAGTGAGCGCGCGGACGCCTCTCATTGGATGCGAGTTCGCCCAAGCTCGTCTATAGGCTGCAGCAGTTGCCGCAGAGCAACCTATGAGCTCGCTAGCTAGCCCGCTCAAGGTCTGCAGCTGCCGCACTGCGTTGACAATGGATACAAAAATTAAGGATAATTTTTTGGCTTCAATATCTCAGAAAAGATGAATCTTTCCCGTAGCGTAAGCTAGCTTACGCAATACTCGTTCCCTCATCTAGAGAGAACCGAGGTTACGTTAGGTAACCGATACGTTTTCTACAGTGGCCAATAGGTGCACAACACAACTAAATTAGCAAAGAAAATAAAAGCTGAAAACAAAACACCACAAAGAAACGAAGCCTCGACACAATGAAATCTATTGTTATTGATAAAACAAAGTCTCCGCTTTCAAATTATGTCAAGGTTATCATTACAATCAAAATATATATGTCGTTTTTATGGACTTTAACGTAATGTGTCAAATCACTGCTGCCAGTTCAAAAGGGAGTGTTGCATTTGGCATCTCTCTTTCGATCAGCCCTCGACTAACCCCAACTACAAATTACAGCAATACAAAAACACTTGAATGAACATTATAGGGGATGTTGCATACAATGCAGTTGGCTGAAATGATCATCTCTAATGTTATCAGCGAATCAGTGCTTCAGCTGTAGAAAGACGATGATGATGTGAACAACTTTCACCTAATGGTGCAATTACCTCAGGAAAGTACATAGTGAGTTAATTAAAAAAACTTTACAGAATTTCAGTATGTTTAATGTCTGAAAAATTCAGACAATTTCTCAAAAACAAAGTTTTATGACAGTCACACTTTAATGATTATAATCACAGCAAAGGTTTGGGATAGAAACATAAAAACGATAGCATTAGAGACCTTTTTTAATTTAGTGCATAAAATTCCAAGTGTCATTCTGGGTCAGTGCAACTCAAAATAAATATCATGTCCATAGTTGTTTAAAAAAAAAGTTTACTTTTACATGTTTGCTTTAATGCAATTAACATTAAAAACATTCAAGCAACGGTTCACCAAAAATAAAAATGTCATTATTTTCTCACCTTCATGTTATTCCAAACCCCTATGTCATTGTTCCATGAAACTCAAAAGTAGAATTTGAATAACCTTTGTGAAACTCTTTTCCATACAATGCCAGTTCAAATTGATGACAGATGGGGAGGGGGGGGGGGGGCACCCACCATAAAAGATACATCCAGATCTAATCGTGCGTTCCATTTGTCTCGGAAGTCAGAGCTCTTGAGTTATTTTCAGAGTTCCGAGACCGGAACTGACAACTGGAATTCCAACTCTGAAACTCTGACAAACTCAGAGAACCCCAAGTTCAGAAAGCAAGATGGCTGCGAAGAGCATCGACTGCAGTATTAAAAGGTTTTAAGTTTTTTTTTTTAGCACTTTTCTCTTTTTTGTGTCCAATGTATTAAGAGCTAGTGTCAAAATCACTTTCCTAAAGGCATCCATCTTTTTTTCCGACTTGTCATATTGTGTGTAAATGGAACGCAGCCAACTCGGATTTCTTTTTTTTTTCAGATATGATGTCGATCCGAGTCCTGAGCTCCGACTTCCGAGACAAATGGAATGCAGCATAGGTTCCATTCTCCACTCCACATGTTCAAACTGGTGTCATGTTTGGTTACGACACAAGAGAACCAGTTATGATTTTGATAATTGTTTGAATCTGAACGTGAACAAATTAGCTTTATGATCTTTAGTGGGGGTGAACATTATCAGTGAATAATGACATACAGTACATTTTTGTCTGTTACTTGTGCAACGCTAGCAAATTACTTCAGAAGACTTGCAATATAGCACAGGAGTTGTATGGAGCTTGCATAGCTGTATAGAGCTTGTTTGGAACGTTTCTGCAAAATGTCTCTTTGAGGCATTAAAAAATTAGCACTCTGGTAGTGGAACAACATGAGCATGAGTACATAATGACAGTTTTCATTTTTGGAAGAACACCTCCTTTAATATGACTTCTTTAGTCATAGACATAAAATGGTAAGCCAAGTGCACAATTTCATCATCGATGAAACACGATGACTCTTCCTGAAGCACAACACTAATCCAGAGGGGCCCAGTGCCTCTTTCACAGAGAGCCACTGCCGTTTACCCAAACCTAGGCCTCTTGTTTATAAAGGTGCCCACATCCCCCCAATACACATATACAAACACACAATCAACACAGAATGTGATGGGCCCCTGCCTCCCCCTAGTGCCTGACGTATGAGGCATTGTTCTCAGAGGATAATGACTTACCCGCTCACGCCTACAGGCGATTTCCGCTTTGATTTGGTCAGGGTCATATTTTGCATTTGAAGAGGAACCAGAGTGAGCTAAGAGAGAGAGAAAAACATAGTAAGTTGTAAATTGATGAAACTCCAAAACTCCAAGTGAGCAATTCAAACAAGGACAATGGAAAGTATGGGGCAACAAACAGTCGACACTGAAAATTTGGGATTCTAAATGTAATTTAGATATGGAAATAAACTAAGTTTTAGGATTCTGAAAATGTAAAAACGAAAGGTGATGTCAAATTAATACTAAATATTTAAAATACTGCACTATTTCCACAGTACATTGATTTGTTGAACCTGTGCTAAAAACAGTACAGTCACTTTAACAAAACCAGCATTTCAAGAGTGTCTGAAAATGAGTGCATATTAACTAGAGAGATTCGAACAGCTCTCATCTGTGCTATGCATTTTTAGCCACCGCTACTAATGAATTCATGCCATCATCCTAACTAACTAACGGTATCAAACTAACATATTTTTCCAATGATTTTCAGGTGTTGGCTTTATTTTCAGTAGGGATGTCCCGATCCGATACCTAGATCGGTATCGCATCGATACTGACATTTTTAGACGGATCGGGTATCGGTCCGACGAGCCCGACCCAAATCCGATACTCTGTGTTAGTCATGTTCGTTACTGTCAAGCTTAAAAAATGACATAAAAGAACTGTTAAAACACCATTAAAGCGGTTCATATGACTAGTGCATTTTATTCAAAGCCACTTGAAGCCACGTGATAGCTCTGTGAATTGCAATAGGCTGTGTTTAATAAGTAAACATATATGTTCTTGCACGCGCAGCTTCAGCGCGGTAGTGAATGGTGCTTTTACACACACGCGCACGGCTATTTATAGCCTTCACCCGTGCACAATATTTGTGCGCTACAAACGAACATCTCAGATATAGATGCTCAGCAGTTCGGTTCAGTTCGGAGGTGCATTTAACCAGAATTTAATTAAGAAGCGAATTAAACTGTGAATAAAAAGGGTGAGGGTTTAAAAGTTAAAGCTGTCACGGGAGACTCACGGAGAGGCAGAGATATGAACTCAGTAGCAGGGTTTATTGAGCAGAGGATTGAAACAGTGATGTAAATATTGTGAGTAAATTCAGTTAAGCAGAGTGGCAAACAGCAGGTAAGTAATATCCAGACAGTGTATAGATAGACATTAAAGAGAGAGAGAGAGAGAGAGAGAGAGAGAGAGAGAGAGAGAGAGAGAGAGAGAGAGAGAGAGAGAGAGAGAGAGAGAGAGAGAGAGAGTGAGCGCGCGAGAAAGCGGGGTATTTATTTATGCAGTCATTGATTAGCCACTAATGATATGCAGGTGCGTGTAATCAGAACTCAGGGAGTGCCAGTACGCTAGTTAATAATAAAGTGTTTCTTAAGCTATACATTTATATTGAAATAATGTGTAGTTAACACATTAACTCTTTACATAGCCTATTAAAGAGTACACCCAATTATTTCCACACAATACTGTAAAGATATTATAAACTGATTATGTAAAACAACAACACTGTATCGGATCGGGATCGGTATCGGCCAATACTGAGATTTCCGATATCGGAATCGGAAGTGGAAAAAGTGGTATCGGGACATCCCTAATTTTCAGAATCTCACAAAAGCGAGTACACCCCTCACATTTTTGTAAATATTTGATTATACCTTTTCATGTGACTATACTGAAGAAATGACACTTTGCTACAATGTAAAGTAGTGAGTGTACAGCTTGTATAACAGTGCAAATTTGCTGTCCCCTAAAAATAACACACAGCCATTAATGTCTAAACTGCTGGCAACAATATGCCGCACACTGCATCAAATTGGTCTGCATGGCTGTTGTCCCAGAAAGAAGCCTCTTCTAAAGATGATGCACAAGAAAGCCCGCAAACAGTTTGCTGAAGACAAGCAGACTGGATTACTGGACCCATGTCCTGTGGTCTGATGAGACCAAGATAAACTTAATTGGTTCAGATGGTGTCAAGCGTGAGTGGCGGAAACCAGGTGAGGAGTACAAAGACAAGTGTGTCTTGCCTACAGTCAAGCATGGTGTTGGGAGTGTCATGGTCTGGGGCTGCATGAGTGCTGCCGGCACTGGGGAGCTACAGTTCATTGAGGGAACCATGAATGCCAACATGTACTGTGACATACTGAAGCACAGCATGATCCCCTCCCTTCGGAGACTGGGACGTAGGGCAGTATTTCAGCACGATAACGACCCCAACACACCTCCGAGACGACCACTGCCTTGCTAAAGAAGCTGAGGGTGAAGGTAATGGACTGGCCAAGCATGTCTCCAGACCTAAACACTATTGAGCATCTGTGGGGCATCTTCAAATGGAAGGTGGGGGAGTACAAGGTCTCTAACATCCACCGGCTCTGTGATGTCATCATGGAGAAGTGGAAGAGGACTCCAGTGGCAACCTGTGAAGCTCTGGTGAACTCCATGCCCAAGAGGGTTAAAGCAGTGCTGGAAAATAATGGTGGCCACACAAAATATTGACACTTTGGGCCCAATTTGGACATTTTCACCTAGGGGTGTACTCACTTTTGTTGCCAGCAGTTTAGATATTAATGGCTGTGTGTTGAGTTATTTTGAGGGGACAGCAAATTTACACTGTTATACAAGCTGTACACTCACTACTTAACATTGTAGCAAAGTGTCATTTCTTCAGTGAAAAGATATGATAAAATTTTACAAAAATGTGAGGGGTGTACTCGCTTTTGTGAGATACTGTACATAATCACTGGCCAGGCAGATTGAGACAGAGCTCGCATTAGGGTCTCTCAGCAGAAGGTGTTAATCACTAGACTGTCTGGACTACCTGCTGAGTGAATGGCTTCAAAAACTGAAAAAACACATTCGGCTTGCTTTAAAAAAAAAAAATCAATCTGTCACTGAGGCGGGTCTTGTGTTCTCATTAAGTGACCAATGAGCTTCTTTTACTGATGAATGGACAAGATGTCAAGCTGATGTGAATGTGTTCATCCCACTCTGATTCTGTCACCAAGCTTTTTCCTGCACTTAAATGACAACAATCTGTTTTTATTGGATGTACACTCACCGAGCACTTTATTAAGTACACATTTACACCTCTACATATTCATGCGTTTATCTAATCAGCCAATCATGTGGCAGTGCATAAGATTAGGCAGATCCTGGTCAGGCGTTTCAGTTAATGCTCACATTAACCATTAGAATGGGGAAACAATTTTATCTAAGTGATTTTGACAATGACATGATTGTTGGTGCCAGACAGGCTAGTTTGAGTATTTCTGTAACTGCTGATCTCCTGGGATTTTCACGCATAATGGTATCTAGAGTTTACTCAGAATGGTGCCAAAAACAAAAAACATCCAGCAAGCGGCAGTTCTGTGAACGGAAATGCCTTGTTGATGAGAGACGTCAACAGAGAATGGCCAGACTGGTTTGAGCTGACAAAGTCTACAGTAACTCATATGCTTGGTGAGTGTAAGTAACTAATCAAAGAAGAAAATGTGACATTGAACATGTTTACTCCTTTGTACAAAAGGCCAGATGTCCTTGCTTCCATTGAAGCACACAAGATACTCTTTGGAACATTCACAAATCATGCATCATCAGCTTTTGTACAAACTGTTGGAGTCCATGCCAGCATTCTATCATTAGAGCAAAATGAATAAGCAATTTTGACATTTATCTAAATGTCTGAATGAAACATTTCACTCAAATTATTATGCTTATAAACTGGTACCACTTTATAATAAGTTTGTATCAGACAGCTCATGCAGGTTTAACAAGTCACCTTTCCTGCTTCTCGTATCACTGTGAAATCTCATTAAGTAAGCTGATAAAATAATTTAAACCAATTCAAATCAATGTTTCATGTCCATTTATTTATTTATTTATTTGGCACGTAGTCTTTTAATAAGATGTGCAATGTCAGATGGTCATTATTTACAGAATAACACCAACAGAATTTTGATGCAAACCAAAGGTGGATTTCAGCTGTTTAATGTTTTTTTTTTTTTTTGGGGGGGTTCCATGTTGTCTGATCATGTTATCTTTCTTCGAATAACCACCCTGGTAACATAGTGTGTATGGTGAAATTGTTTTGCAAATACATAAACAGTCCAATGGTATTTACATGATACTTCAAATAATACCCTGATATTACCACCATGGGGTAGTACCCTAATATATGGTACTACCATTGCGCACCATGTCCAAAAACAGCTGTAACACCATGGTGCATTTTTATGAGTGACCGCTATGAATAAATGCAAAAGGCATGTTTCAGTGAGAGGCAGGAAGAAAAAGCAGAATTGCTGAATGGAGGCAGGAAGAGGAGGAGGTGGTGGAGGGAAAAGGAGGGGTGAAATGATAGAGGTGAAGTGTGGTAATGAAGAGAGGAAAAGAATCAGAGGAAGGGAGGAGAACAGGGAAGTACGGGTGAGGAAAGGGACATATTCCAGCCAATGAGTGCATAGAACCAAACCTACAGTAACAAAAACCTCACTGAAACCTCATACAATATGACGGGCACTGTAGATTGCTGAATCAGCAGCAAAAATGAGGGAGAGAAATGAGATGGAAAGAGTATGTGTCTCACAGCTGGTGATGGAGCGGTTGTCATCTTGAGTGAGCTGATTGAAGAGCTGCATCTCTTGCTGTGCCAGCTCCAGTCTTTGTTGTTTGATCTGATACATCTCTTTCTTGGCATTGAGAGCCTCCTGTGCTACCACCAGATACTCCTTTAACATGCGCTCCTGCTCCTGACGCCATTGTGTGCGAGGGTTCTCTATCTGGGTTGTCTCTGCGGGAGAGAAACATCAAACCACAATGACAATGTTTACGGGCACAGATTTTATCAATCCGAATAAATTCAAATTGATTGCTGATTCTGAATGTACATTTTATATGTATCCTAAACTGTGTAATCTGATGAAAATATCTGTTTACATGTGAATTAGATGTATTCTGGCATAGAACAAAAATGCAAGAACGTGTCCGGTTCGAACACCCCTTTAGAGTGGGGCTTATTTAGCAAGCCAGTGTGTAACTGCATGCTTACCTATTCTAACATATCTAAAATAAGCAAAGAAAGTCTTCTCATGATGATAACTTCGCTATATCACTGAAAGGTGCACTAAGTAAGGGTGAATTCCATTCCAAAGGGCTTATCCCTATGTTCTAATCCCTTCAGAGAGTTTTCCCTCAGATTGACAGCTTCAGTGGGTTGAAGGGTGTAGGGTTAAAAAATATCAGTCATTTGGAATGCACTTCAACGTCAAATATTCAAGCCAATGGAGCCGCTGCCATTGTGTAAAAAAAGAAAAGGTGACCTGCACCAAATCAGAAATATTTATACATGCTTATGCCTTACTATTAACTATTTTCAGAATGCAAACCGAAAAGAAAAAAACTTTATGGAGAAATGTAAGCTTCCTGTTTAAATATGTGTTTTATTTATTTTAAAACAATGTATACAAATATGTTCAAATATGTGTATATTTTATTTCAACTCACTGAATTTACAGTAAAATAAAACAAGAAAAAGCCAGTTTCAAACAGAAAGCCAGAGAATTAAAAGCTTAACAAAAGCTAATTATAATAATTAAAATAATTATTAAACCACAGACTTTTTGTTTATAGATCCACAGCATAATTAGAGGCGTAGCTGGTTTAACCCTTATGTTGTGTTCCGGCTATTTTGACCTAGATAATTTTATTTTTTTAACTTTATCGGAATAAAATTCCTTGACATTGTTCACATATAGTATTCTAAAAACACACAAAATGTTTTACAATTTTCTTAACATTTATTTGGTTTATTTCACTTGTGATCCCGGTCAAAAATTACTGGCCAATGGAAATTAATGGATTAGACTACAAGATACAGAAAATGTAAGTGATTAGGAGCATCCCAATCCTTTTGATGAGCACATATGTGGACAAAATCCTCAGACATGTGCGCACACACACACACACACACACACACACACACACACACCCCGTGTGTGTCGTGTGCCCTTTTGTGCATCTTTGAGGAATATTTTAAGATCTGCTCATCATATTATATTGTTTCTGGGCTCGTCTGAAACCGGAAAGTCTGCTGTAAGTTACAATATGTCATCGTCTGTTATATGTATGTTTCAGGAAGTAATAAGGAAAAACATAACAAAAAGCCACTCCTGTTTATTATACACCGATCTGCCACAACATTAAAACCACCAGCTTAATATTGTGTAGGTCCCCCTCGTGCCGACAAAACAGCACCAACCCGCATCTCTGAAAAGCTCTTCTCACCACAATTGTACAGAGCGGTTATCTGAGTTACCGTAGACTTTGTCAGTTCGAACCAGTCTGGCCATTCTCTGTTAACCTCTCTTATCAACAAGGCTTTTCCTTTCCCAGAGCTTAACTATATATATTAGGGCTGTCAGCCGATTACAATTTTGATTCAAATTAATTACATGGTGTCCCGATTGATTAATCGCGATTAATCACATATACAAATATTTGCTGAGAAAGCCCCTCATATAAATATAATTAAATATATTATGATTATACATATATCAATATATAATTATACATCGTTATCTTTAAATATTAAAACATTTTTATATATATATATATATAAAATAAATATTCAGATAATTAAAATGCATTACATTCTTAATCATTGATAACACAATACAATAAGCAGCTTTAGAATACAATGTATTGTTTACTACCATATTATTGATCATAAGTCAATCATTGGCACACAGCTCACAGCAATCCATTTCACAAGTGAATTTGTCAATCAGTTCAAGATTTATTATGAGGGCTTGTTTAAGGACCCGTCAATTCACACCTGCGTCAGACATTTTTTTTTTATTAATGCTTACAAAACTTTTACATCTATAGCCAAGAGGTATATTAAAACAAACAACACCAAATAAATAAATAGTTTAAATAAAAATATCAAATTGTTTACATATTTCAATACACTTTACAGCTTTCTTGTTACTCAAATTGGAAATTGTTCATAGGTATTGCTGAACCTCTAAATTAAAAATGAAAACGAATGATTTATAACCACCATACTTACATTTATGCAGGGTTTCAGTTGTCCGGTAATTACCGGACATTGACCGGTAAAAAAATTAAATGTCCGACAAAATTAAACCTCTCCGGTCAAATTGTCCGATTAAAATTGCCTAATAATCCCGTCCCCCTAACACAATCTGAATTTGAGAATAAGCCTAAAATGTATAAAGCAAAAATACACCGATCTCTTGCTATGTTATAAAGGAACAGGCTCTATCGTTTGAAAGTTATGAAACAACATCGCATGCTGCATTTCAAATAAAGCGCACGCCTAAAACAAATATAGACCTAAACAACGAACGATTGAGTGAGACGTTTCAAATATGGCCAGGCCCAGGCAGACTAGCTTTAAAAGCTTTTTTCAGAGACCAGACGATGGTGAATCAGGAACATCTCATTATAGATAGATCAGTGCTTCTAATCCGCGCATTCGTGCAGTTTTTTTTCTCTATCATCAAAACTGAATAGCCTATGTTCATCAGTGCATGGTTACAGTCTATATCAAGCAGGGACACGTTTGTGTGCATTTTATTTTGTGATTTCACCGGAATTAATAGAGAGTCTCCGCAACGGTGACAAAAAACAATTGCCGTTGATTGACGCCAATCGGACGTTCATGTATTTTTTTTCGTCTATTTGAAAGTTAAGCTAATAATAATAATATGTTGCATTCTATACGGCCTGATTATGTCATTTTTTAAGTTACATAGACTGCCTCCAGTTTTCCTCAACTTGACTAATTAAGAGGCGATATATTTGACCGGCATATCATCAAAATGTCCGTAAAACGAAACCTCACCATTTTTTTCTAGTGGAAACTCTGCATTTATGACTACTAAACTTAGCCAAAAAAAGCAGAAAATTAATCAAATAATATTCCTTATGAAGAGACATGTCATAGCTATATAAAAAAAAAAAACTGAATAAAACATTTTCAAAAGAAAGTTGAAATAATACGATCTCTAACAATCTTGCAGAAATCAGACCAAATACAAGTCGATTAGGGACAACTCCAAAATAAATGAAAAAATGTTTCCTCCTGCAGACCACAAAATGTACAGAATATATCGACATCACAATTAAATCTCTCTACAAGAAAATAATTAGTGAGGTATTACTTATAAATAAGTTTGAAGGAAATTTCTTTGATTTTATACGTGATTAAATATTTATGGGGTAATTTCCAAATTTTGCACCATCTCATCCAGCCACACCCTGCGTCAGACATGCTTGTGTAGAGTCTCGGGTGCATTGCGTCATAAACATAAAATGTTTAGGTGTCAAGTTAAATATAGTTTAATACTCAATCTTTAAACACATCTTGAGATCCCTTAGTTTGCATTTGCGCTCCCTTCAAGTGTTTTGAACGCAAGAACGTAACGCATGTTTGTGTTGTTCTGCCTACTGAAGTGCTTCCTTAACTGTATAAATTGCGCGTTAATCATACAGCTGAAATTTCACTTACTGCCCTCTGGAGTAAACAGGTGGTACTACAAGCTTGCATTTCTTAGGAATCCTCCTTATTATGGTCCGAGGTCATTGCGATTAATTGCGGACATTTTTTTTACGCATAATTTTTTGTAAAATTAATCGTACTGAATTAACGCATTAAATCGATAGCCCTAATATATATATGTATGTATGATGTGAATATAAATCTCTCACATTGTATATATTAACAATCTTAGTGGGCCAGGCATTTTTGACTGGAAACATAAATTATGTTAGCACAAAACAAACACAACAGAATGGTTAATTTACAACAAGCCTGCAGATTTATGACCTATGGTCCCATTCTGGTCTGCTTGGCAGCGAAGTGTCCATCATTTCAACCCTACAGAAATGCCTGTTTTGAAGGGCCTTTCGAAGCAGCAATTTATGAGCCCTTCGGTTTGGAATGACCCTTCAACATGGCGGCCATGATAGTTTCCCCTTCAGAGGCAGATTTATCCCATTTGGAATGCAGGGTAAGACTTTAGCTGGCTCTTACTCATCCCATCAGTCCCAGTAGTTCTTGGTTTTGGACTCTATACTGACATCATCCTGGAAACTGGGGGTTTGTTTATCAAGTGCTGGGACTTTACACTGAATAAGTTTATCTAATGTTTTGTTAATTTTAGTCTGTGTTTTTTTATCAGTCTCTTAATACACACAAATTCCTATAATGGATATTCTTGTATACAATCCAAACAAACTGGACTGACTGTTCAGCCGTGGTTTTTGAGCTCTCTGCCCTGGCTGGTGCTTGTGCTTGGCGTTCGATATCGCTCCACTTATCCGTGAGAGCTGCAGGTAGTAGTGATTTTTTCATGACTCCAGCAGGGACTTGTTTGGGCATTTTATCTTTCCACTTGCAGTCATTCTGTTCGGACTGTCTGGTGGATTACGCTCCTGTTCATTAAAGGGATAGTTCACCCAAATTTTTTTATTCTTTTATCATTTACTCAACATTTAAGTTGTTCCAAACCTGTACAAATTTCTTTGTTCTGCTGAACACAAAGGAAGATATTTTTAAGAATGTTTGTAACCAAACAGATGTGAGGCACCATTGACTTCCATAGTATGAAAAAAATACTATGGAAGCCAAAGGTGCCCCACAACTGTTTGGTTAAAAACATTTTTTTTTTTTTTTTAAGATTTCAATGTCTTAATGCCCATTCTACCTCCAATAACTAGACATCTCTGGAAGAGAGTACATGGAGAGGTATTTTTGACACCGAATGTGAAAGTCAGATTAAAAGGTCAATGTGTCAATTATTCTCCTATTTAAAAGATTATTTAAGACCTGCATCACATCTTTCCTTCGATCAAACTCAGTTGGATAATTTTGTTCCAATTACATAAAGGCTGTTCATTCAAATTGAGCTATTAGTTGAACTATTAACAGATTATTAGGCGGCATGTAAATGTAGCAAGTGTTAAACCAGTCACGCATGACTAAAATTACTTCATTGACCTGTTCCTCTTGAAACCATAGTGAGTACTTGATAATTTCATTAACAGCAATCATATTATGCTTCAATTAATAAAAAGGTAATAACTTGCATTATTTATATAAAAAGGCATGGGACAAAACAATGCAACATGAAAGAAATGTTCACACATGTCACATCATTGAATCTCAAGCTCAGAGCTCAGCAAACTTGATCTCACATGGTACCAATAAGAAAGGGCGTAGCCAGAAAATTACTTTTGGGTGAGGCTCAATAAAAATGAAAGGGCCAAGTTTTCACCCTATTTTTTCTTATTTACCAAATTTTCCTTAACAACAGAGAAGCGCATTCAAACAGTTCTGACACACTTTAAAACATTTGAATGTATGCATTTTTTTTAACTATTTTATAAATGTATATATTTGAAGTTAAAGAATAATCTCTAATCTTCTGGGTGGGCCAGGGTCTAATTTGGGTGGGCCAAGACACACCCCGACCCACCCTTGGCTATGCCACTGCCAAAAACATGGTATTTCCATACTTTTGGACATGTATCACGGTAAAAAAAAAAATGGTTTTTGAGCCTACATTACTAGAAACTGATGTAGGTAAATATGTACAAAGGCGGCTCTGGAAAAAAAAAAAAAATTAAATAAAAAAAATAATCGGCATTGTTTATAATTGTGATCTTTCATTAAAAACATTTCACAAAATTGTAACTTTTAATTGAGGGGAAAAAATATTGAATATATAAATGTAGAGATGTCCCGATCGATCGGCCGATAATCATCTTAAATCCGTGATCGGAGATCGACCGATCGTGCCTAGATTTAGGGCCGATCTTTTTTGCAGCATGCAGGCAATAACACATACACTGCTCCTCTAATGAATGAGTGCTTTCTTGAAGCAGGATAGAATGTCCTATGGAGGGTGAGTTGTTGGCAATTCTAAGCATTCACAAATTGAAACTTTCAGACATTATGTAATTGAGATGTATATGCTGTTTTGTTTTTAAAAATGTGTAAGAATTACATGTGTATGAATATTAATTTGCCCATTTTCTAGAGTCGTTACGGTAGTTATTCGGACTCGTTGCACAGTGCAAATACAGTATACATGATGCGAGTTGTGACCATCAGACGTTGTGTTGAGTGATAGAGACTTTGAGCAATCATGAGAGCTTTTAGTTTTACACTCTTTAACATGAGCTCTCTGTGTCAAAGACCTGCACTATTCAGGTGCTCTCAATAGGTCATCATCAGTCACTCATCCCAATTTAAATCAGATTAATGTTGGTCTCAATACCACTAATAATAAATATAACTGTTTAACCTTCAATAAAGACACCGCGTCTTCATGCATTTGCTTAATAATTAGTGATTTGTTTTACCGAAAACTCAAAGACAGTAAACAGACAATAGATATTAATGATTTCTCACTGGAGCAGTTTTAGAGCTTGTTATGAATATATTTTTCTTATTTCTGAATGTATCTCTGCGGTGTGTGATGCTTTCATGGTTTTTACTGGTTGTCAGTATGTCACAATGGCATTTTGATATTGACAACAGAACTACTAATAACCGTTTCATTATTGTTGAACTTGGGCCTGTTCAAGTGTAACTGTTTACGCCACTTTTAAGTGGAATTGCAAAATTTTGAATTCATTTTTATAGAATAAATGATTTGTTGTGACTGTTCAAGTCAAGCTGTTTACACCATTTGTAAGTGTATGTAAGATTTATATTCATCCATACAGGACTCGGTGGATTTGTGACTTATTCTTGTACCTGAATATTAAATTAAAATAAGCTATTACACAATTCTAAGTCGAATAAATAGCCAAAGCATTGAAAATACCCATTTCCACCACCAGGCAATAATTAACTATTTCAAATCAACTGGAGATGTTAAGAATCAGCCTGGAAAAGGACGTGTGTCCATATGGTCTCCACGCTATAGTGAGGAGGATGATTCAAGTGGTCAAAGAATATCCAAGGATCACAGCTGAAGAATTGCAGTCTTCAGTTTCCCAGACACTACTGGAAATTCAAATGTGACCAGGATCTAAGGTCAGATGAGGAAAAAAAAAAAAAAAAAAAAACTTTTTGGCAGCAAACACAAGAGATGAGTTTGGGGAAGACAGCGCTGTAATACTCAATGCCAGTGGTTAAATGTGGTGTTGCATCTTGAATGTTGTGGGGCTCTTTTTCTGCCAGAGGTCCTGGACATCTTGTTTGGATACATGGCATTATGGACTCTATCATATACCAACAGATAAACAAAAAACCTGGCTGCCTCTGCCAAAAAGCTTACAATGGGCCCTGGTTGGATCTTCCAGCAGGACAATAATCCAAAACAAACATAAGAACCAACACAAAAATGGTTAACGGACCACAAAATCAAGGTCCTGCCATAGCCATCCCAGTCCACTGACCTGAACCCCATAGAAAATGTGTGTGAAGTGAACTGAAGAGGAGAGTCCACTAAAATGGACCTCTGAATTTGATGGATCTGTAGAGGTTCTGTATGGACAAATGGTCTCAGATCCCTTGCCCCTTTTTTTTTTTGATAGATCAAAAGGATAAACCCTATAGATTTTTTTTTTCACAGCCTTTTTGCTCATATTTACCAAGGGTGCCAATATTTTTGGCCTGAACAAACAGATCAGATTTCTTCACCTGTCAAATCAGTGAGGACAGACAGTCATTCCTAAAGACTAAACGAAAAAAAAAATACTGCGATTGATTCAAATTTTTATTAGAATTCGTTCCATGATATTCTGATGAATTAACTGAATTAATAGCAATTAATAACGTTTATATGTATTTGATGAAAATGCCCTCAAATAACTAACTCAATATATGATTAAATCATTATAAATTGTCAATGATTATAAATCTAATATTATATATTTAATAATTCAGATAATTAAAATGCATTACATTAGTGTGGTAGACGAGTAAAGTCTTTTTAAGGCAATATACTGTTTATTTCCATATTATTGAACAAAAGCCTATCGATGTCCAAAGCAATCCAGTTGGCAATTGAATTAGTCAATCTGTCCGAAATCGATTTAATAAAAGGGCTTGTCTAAGGATGCATCAATGTACACTTATGTCAGATGGATGCTCTTGGAGCATCTCACTATGGTTGTGTCAAAAACACAGCATTTTTAGGTTGCTGTGTCAAGTTAAATGTAGTCTGAAAAATAGATAACATCTATTAAGATCCCTTAAAAGCTCCAGCCAACTGTGTTTGAATGCAAGAACATGATCTAATCTAGTGCGGTTACTAGTGTCAAACAATTTGGAGAATTTTTTATTGTTCAAAACACCTCAGCGTTATATGTAAAAATAATGTTTTTTATATTATACATCAGGAAATGTATAATACTTTTAAAACAAAAGAGAAAACAGAAAAGAAATACAAAGTGCCAGGGGAATGTAAAAATATTGCTGAAAACTGGTCATACTTCAAGCTTAAAAAGCTCAGATGTTAGGAATATTCCATATTACAGTCCGGGGACATGATTAATTGTGTTAATGTTATTGAACGCTTTAATTTAAATAGATTTAAATCACACAGAATTTACACATAAAATCGACAAACCTACAAACATTTTAACAACAAGCCAAAACATATAAATGCCTCCTTCACTATGTATTTAGTTTTGTATTAATTTGGAATGCGCTGTAGGTCCTCGTGGTGGCGTAGTGAATCAATCCAGCTGGTGGAGGACGAATCCCAGTCGCGTCTGAGACAGTCAATCTTGTTGAGTGAGGTACTGAGGAGACATAGCACATGTGGAGGCTTCACGCTATTCTCCACGGCATCCACAACTCACCACGCGCCCCACAGAGAGCGAACCACATTATAGTGACCACGAGGAGGTTACCCCATGTGACTCTACCCTCCCTAGCAACCGGGCCAATTTGGTTGCTTAGGAGTCCTGGCTGGAGTCACTCAGCACACCCTGGATTCAAACTCTACCAGGGGTAGTAGTCAGCGTCTTTACTCGCTGAGCTACCCAGTGCCCTCATTCACCAAGTTTTAGCATAATTGCTGCTGGAGCAGCTGTGCAGAATATGTAGTTGAAAGACGGAACTAAAGAGCTAAACTTACTATTGATGTGGTCGATGTAGTAGACGCCCACCTGCTGGTCATACACCACCTCCCAGCCAAGAGGAAGCTCATCCCCCACACAGTCGGCAAAAGTCAGGGGCTTGGTAATCCTACAGAAAAAGAGAGAATGCCAGAATCAACATAAGAGTAGAAAACATGTTAAAACGGGAATATTCTGGACAACTGGTACAGAACATTATATTTAAAAAAACCATTCTCCAATAACCTAAAATCATGCAATCTTTAACCTGTCTCCCACTTGACTTTCTTCTGTGGAATTAACACTAATTGTGCAAGAAAGAATGTTTGCATCAGGCACCATTCACTTTCATACCATCATTTTTATTTTATTTTTTTCCTTCATACAATGGAAGTTAATGGTGACTAAGACTAACCTTCATCTCCTTTTGTGTTCCACTGAAGAAAGAAAGTCATACGGGTCTGGAATGACACGAGGGCGACATTTTGTGCTGTTATGTAATACAACAGCACTAACATTAGAATATTTGCACACAAGATGTGCATTTTTCTAAATATTACGGGATGCCCCATGTCATTTTGAGTGTTTACAAACTTTAAATTTTAAATAAAAAAATATTTTGGCAAACGAATCATACTGGGCAAAGAAAACTGTCAGAACATTGAAAGAATCTGGAACATTCCATGAAATCCCTAATGAATGTGTGTTCAGTCAGTCAACAGCTACTGATCTCCTCACCCTGGGTCAAAAATGTGTGTAATATAGGCACTGCAGGAAGAGAAGGCCCATAAACACATTCCACACAGCAGAGAGCAGGCCTACCCCACAGCCCACAAACTCAACCAGTACATGGGATACTCTGCACAAATCACTTTTTCTCACATTTAATGAACCACATCAACCTTAAACTCTAAAGCAAATCACAATCTTCAAATATCTTTAAAACTAGCACTGTGTCCATTGCAATTTTCAATGTTGCATATATTGGCACATATTCATTGTACCTGGTATACACCATGGTATTTACTGTACATGATACTTCAAGGAAGGGCTCTATAAGCATAGACTGAGCCCGGGGCCAGTGCGACAGAGTTAGGTGCCAGTTGATGGAACTACTACTTGGTACGATTACATGCACTTTAAAAGTTTACCTAAAACTGAACTCCTTTTTTTGAAGGTGGCATATTAAAAAGGGCTCTGAAGCATGCACAGGAGGATTTCAGGTTCAAATGCCTGTCACTGTGCCCTTGAGCTACTTAACCCCTGTTTGCCCTGTGGTGCACTGTATGACTGTCTCTGTGCTTTGACCCCTCTCTCTGTCTGTGGCAGATAACAGCAGGGTTATGAAAAGAATTCCTGGGAAGCATGTGGAACCTGCAATCAGTTAGTACAATACGCCCATAATTCTGAAATTCTACACAAACAAATCCCTTAATTAATAGTTTTCAGACTTCAATCGGATTTCAGTCAGAAAAAGCTTGTAAATGATTTAGGATTATGACTTTCTTCATGAATGTTCTGACAACATTCATTTCCCAAAGGAAACGACATCAGTTACTCATGAAAATCAAAAAGGACTTCAAGTAAATGTGCTTCACATTTAAACACTTTCACAAATGCAAGATATGTACATGGCGGCTGTGTGGATTTAAATCGAATCTCTGTTCGGAAGATGAGAGGAGAAGATAGTTGAGGAATGTCGAGATTCCATAACCCCTGGAATTACCATCATTAACAGATTTTTTAAACACCACCACAATTAGGAGGTGTTAATCTCCTTTAACCATTTTAAAGAGGACAGAACAGGTTTATCAAACATATCATTAGCTCCATTTTACATCTGACATATTCATTTTTGGTGATCAGACCCCTATCAGATAGGCTAGTACTTGACCACATTAAAAGCCTGTATAAATGCACCCAAGAGGCATTGTGATTGGATTGTGATTGGATCAGTCAAACCATATTTAGAGGTTGTTAAGGAATTCTACCTAAATACAACAAAAGTCTTAATGCTAATGGGTTTATGTTATCTGCATAGAAGTATGCAAGCAATATGCATACTTATTTTGCAGAGGTAAATGAAAGCAAATCTCTATCCAGTCACACTAGAGATGCACCGAAGTGCAAGGTGTAAATTCAGCTAAATATTATTCAGATACTATCCAGAAATGAATACCCGGATCCAAAAGGATTCAAAGTTTTTTTTCTGGATTCCACGTTAAAATGTTTTATGTGCTTTCACACTGGCAGTTTAGCAGATCCACACATTCTTGAAAGTCCCAATAAATGTATGACAAGTACAATCAACACTATAAATATGGTCTGTCTATCTATCTGTACACCTTATAAATACTATATATATATAAATACTATTATAGGTTATAAATATAGGGTATAATAGGAGTTGAAAGTGGTGATAACTTTACCTTGGACATGAGTGTAAGCGTGCAGTGTAAACAAAGATGCAAATTAATTCCTTGCAATCAGCGGTCTCCTCAAAAAATAAAAAAAATGCCATTTGCAAGCAGCAGCAAGCCGCCTTCCCCTGGACATCTGATGAGTTACGCCATGAAGCGCACATACGCAGTTGTCATTCACTCTGCTGTGCATAATGGCACCAAAATAAAAACACTAAAATATGCATGCGCCATGCGTGTTCGTGATTATGTAAGATGAACGCAAATGGACCTGGGTTCGATAGAATCAAGTGAGTGTAAAACCAGACCAATGCTGCATGGGGCAACGAGAACAATTGCACTCGGAATCGGACCGCAGCAAATGGCCCAGTGTGAAAGCCCCTTAATTAAATGTTATGATAAAATTGTGTTTACTCAAATTGATACATGCAGCTTTAAATCAAATAAAAAATATATTACAAATGGTTTTTCTTTTTTTAAATGCTGCACAACAGAGCTGCACAGTATTAATGAAAACATGAATGAAAAATAATCTGATACCCTGTGGCACAAGGATGCTATGGCTGAATCACAACATGCTGATAAAACATGCATTTATAATATTGCTTACTACTACTACTACTACTACTACTAATAATAATAATAAAAAAAACATCCATTTAATATTATATAATTATTATTGCTACTTTAATATAACATTTTTATACAGTAGTTCTATTTTTCTGTCTTCAATTTCACGCATCCAGTTGACTACAACTTTTATTTTAGCAAGACTTTTATTTTGACAAACCTTGGAGTTCTTCCTGTTTGTGATGGGTTAGTTATATCAAGCTTCCCATTAATGCAGGGATAATCCTTTTGCGACACTCGAGCTGAAGTCTCCGAGCTGCACCGTAGGAGTTCATTTAAGTGTTAACAGTTGTTTATACTCTAAACACAACGCATAAAAATTAAGCACCAGTAGTGTGTGTTGCGTTTGTGTGTGAAGCCGATGACAGAGCAGAGCAGCACCTCCTGTACATTCTGTAGCATGCAACGCACGTGACTGTATAATATTTAATTAAATTACATCCTTGTGCTGTTTAATGAATCACACTTATCCAGAGGTTTTTTATTTTATTTTCAAATTGTCATTGATTTCATCTCAAAACTGTCAAATCATTTTGCTAATGACAGCATAATGAAATATGATATCGAAATTAGCAACAAGATGATATTGTTCCTTTAAATTTTTCTGGAATCGCGATACTTAGTTAGTACCGGTAAACTGCACAACCCTTTGTCGGACACTTCACCTAATTGTCATGGGCACAAGCAATCAAATACATGACGGCAATGAGTGATCATGAAAACGATGATCATGTGTGATGTGACTTTATAATAAAATGTAAAATTCAAGTGAGAAGTTTGACAACAATACATAAGCGTGTCAAAGAGGGGCCTTATTTTAAATTTTGAGATGGTTTGTGATTTTCAGTGGTACCTTGTCAACGGAGACGTCTCATTGCAACCAAACTGATAAACATTGCTGCAAATCTAGCATTTGTTCTACAGGTTCATGAAAATCAAAAGAGAGAATAATTATGTGTTTTGAACACCTGTCTCTGAAAAAGTTTTGGAATGTGGGAACTTTATCTAATTAATGACTATTATTTAATAAATGTTTATCATTGGGTCTGTAAATCTGGGAGCTGACATGTTTGTATGACGTCACACACCTGCATCTCTGCGAAATCTGAGTTCTAGTTTTCCCGAATCAGGAGTTCGACATAAAGTGGCGTCTGCACCTCTAACAGAATGAAATGCATCATGAATAATCACAGCAACAAAATCCAACACAGCACAGAGTGTCTGTCCGGGGCAGTGACAGTGCTCAACAACTTTCAATCAGCTAGACGGAGTGCAGCTGAATGGAACAGAACAAAGTATCTTTATCATATCTGGTCAAGCTAACCGCAAATTCACAGTTCAGTCAGCCACAACAGTTTGCAAATACAAGGTTCAGTCAACCACAATGACACATCGCCTTCCTTAGATAATTACAGTAACCTGAAGGAAGTGCAGAGAGTTCTGAGCATTCTTTAATGGAGTTGCCCAGAAAGACTATATATTTTGATTGTGCCAACTTTTGCAGTTTTTGTAACAGATTATGTATAACATATGAGACACTGGAACAGCAGCTAAAAGACGTACAGTATCTCACAAAAGTGAGTACACCCCTCACATTTTTGTAAATATTTGAGTATATCTTTTCATGTGACAACACTGAAGAAATGGCACTTTGCTACAGTGTAAAGTAGTGAGTGTACAGCTTGTATAACAGTGTAAATTTGCTGTCCCCTCAAAATAACTCACAGCCATTAATGTCTAAACTTCTGGCAACAAAAGTGTGTACACCCCTAAGTGAAAATGTCCAAATTGGGCCAATAGTGTCAATAGTGTGGCCACCATTATTTTCCAGCACTGCTTTATCCCACTGTATTCAGGAAACCCTTCACCATAGAAGGATTATTTGTAATGTAAGTGTTACTGAGCAGTGAGAGTTACAATTACATCCCACTGATGTCACCATGGTGATGCAATCCATGAGATTTCAATGCAATCCTTAGACTTTGAAGTCACCAATTTAATTTGTTCTTTGCAACTTTTTTGCTCCATTCTGAACCAAATATAATAAAAGTAAAAAAATGTCTGTCAACAAAAAGCATTATTGTCAGGTATATGACATGTATATGACTCCATCATAAGAGGAACGTAGCTTAGAATGTCCAGGTGGAATATCGGTACATCTGCCGACCCCTCTAAACATGGTATTCAAGCAATACATTCCGTTCAGCCACACTGAGTCTGTAAATCCAGAATTTCTTTTTTTTCTGAATGCCTTTTAGAGTTCAGGTGAACATAACCACATATTAATCATTTAAATGTTCTTGTTAAAGCAACAGACACACACAATTCTCGCATTATTTACACAAATTCAATTCGTTCCTCATCTCTGACCACTATTATTATACTTTAATGGTGCTTTTGAGTCCTTTTAAAGCTCAGTAAAAATCAATGTAATTGCATGGAAAAGACTACATTATTCTAGAGTACAATCAGAAGGCATACATTATTTAAAATGTATGCTTTTGCATTCCACGGCAGAAAGCCATGAGTTTGAAACTAAGTGTGTGCTAGGGTCGTCGAATATTCGACAAGTTATTCAACAACTGACAGGTCGATTAGTGGGGTCAAATACTAACTAATATTTTTAGCGCCGGTGGTTTTAAGGGGAGTTGCAATTGTCAAATTAATTGGGAGACGGCACTTCTTAAGGCCAAAGTATACCTCAGTACTTAAGGCCAAAGTATACCTCAGAACTCACGCATATTAATCATCAGCATAGTCCATGCGGCCAGACAGTCCAGGGCCTAGATTTCCTCGACCCACGCACAGACTCGTCTCCATCTGTGCGCATCTTTAGAGAGCATTTTTGCATGAGTCTGTTTATGCGCTGTTGTTACAGAAAAGTGCCGCATTAACAATACGTTTCAAGGCGATCGCTGTCGGATGTTAAATCCTCTGCTGTGAGTAATGCTTTCTTATTTGTAGTGTGGAGAGTTTGTAGTATTTTAGTGATTTTGTGTCTGACACTGCTTAAATAAATAGTTGCAGTAAAAAAAGGTTTAAACTGCTTGATGTTGTGAACAATATGCGTTTTGCACTTTTAGGAGCTAGGATTGCCCTAAAGTTCTCTGGTTACATTGAAGCATGTCATTCTGCATTCAGGATATGCTAGGGAGTTTTGTGCTGCTCTGTATTAGGTCCTCTTATTTCTTCTATTATTTTGATAGTTTCTGCAAAAAGATGTTACACTTATTATGCCTTTTTATTTGTTGAATATATGCTAGTTATGTGTGTTGAAGTGCTGCACTTAGATTCCGTATCCTTGCCTGAAATGAAACTGAATGGTCTGGGTCACGTGAACATAACGGAGCTTAATTATTCAGGGTTTTTCCTGCATAGAGAATTATGAGACGGCTGCCTCTGTCAAATTTCGTGCCACCTCCGACTGCAGGGCAAGTATATTGTTTGTCCTAAACTTCGACAATGTTTGCCACTGCTGTGAAATTAAACCAAAAAAAATCTCCATAGAGCCAGCAGAACTTAGGCAATAGCCCTCCATTAAGTTTAACAACAACCAAGCTAATCAGGCATTGGCTCAAAATAACATTGTGGAGGGTCAGAAATGCCCCCAAAATTCAATATTTGAATTGCTCCTGTTTGAGTTGTTTTTTTATATTGATAACAGTCAATCCTCTGTGGTCCCCGGAGGGACCAGCATGATCACCTGACCTTTTCCCTGATAACAGCAGAAAGAAATACTTCCTCAAGCTAAAAGACATAATTTGCAACTACAAAGGGTTTACTTTTATTTCTGTACACTCACAATAACAGCAAAATTTTGTGGTTTTGTAAAATAAAGAAATCATACTGGATGCGCTTTCTGCAGTCTCTGTCTCCATGAATTTCTGTCTGGATCACGTCACGAAAATGAATCGAAACGCAGCGTATACTTGCCTCACAGACATGAGAAATGTCTATAGAAAGCTTGAATTGTCTACTTTTAAATGAACCAATTTAAACCGAAAACCAATATTCTATGATTGTGTAATCCGTATGAAACCAATGAGAGGTACAATCTTTCCCGTTTGAGCTCATTATCGTTTTTGGAGGACATGCTGTGAATTTACCTCAGAAGATGAGTGTGATCCGATACGGACTTTCTATCACAAAAAGTGTATCACAAAAGATAATGAGTGATACACTGGAGTCTACAAAATCTATTATGTGTTTCATGGCCTTATTTCAGTGACTTCAAAATTATTAACCATGCATAATCTTGATTTTCTCAAAAATGCAAACATGTACATCTCATGTTTGGAGGCTCTTATGTTACAACACTGCTGAGAAAGTGATGCAGTTTATTTATTCATTTTGCAAATTATTCATGCTTGACATGATGACTACAATCATGTCAACTGTATCTGGGCAAAAGTCTGTATTTTCATCTCAAAGCAAGTTATGGCATTTGGAACCAAGGTAGCCTATTTTATCAAAAGTCCAAAAAACTCTCCAAACAAGTGACCTGAGAGTTTTACTGAACCTAAGAACTAATTATTTTAAGATAAGAACTACATCTTATAAGAACTACATTTGAAAATGCCACAATAACCCAGATGCATAATTACATAGAATAAGTAACTAGTAATAAGATCCAGCACTGTTTCAGTTGTGCACTTGGTAAATAAACCTGTCAATCCAAGCTGTAAAACGGTGGCCCATGGGTCTCTACATATCCCCCCTTCCCACAATTCCCACCCACATACCTGAGATCAGATGATTTATTATCGGTTTAAGAGGTTAATCAAGTTTGATTTTTGTTAACGATAAATGAACACATTAGCTGTTATGTTGTATTTAATGAATTTAATGTTGAACAGGTTAGATTTTTTAATTAAATATGCTATAAGTTGATAATTGTCATTTTCTTCAATCATCTAATTATTAGAACACCTAAAATATGTTGCATGTAAGCGTTTGTTTCAGCCAGTGGAAGTCATGGTACAAGTGTATGTGTGTATATGATCAGGATGGTACCAAACCCCCACCACCAAACCATGTTATGCATTATTATCCTTAACAACGACTAGTCAACTAATTGCTCAAACAACTGACTGGCTAGTCGATTATGAAAATGTATTTGCACATATCTATTTGAAACAACAACATTTAAAGAATTTTCATTTTGGTTGAACTTATTCATACAAACGAAGAACATAACAGACCTATACTGCAATTCCAAATTTATGAGTAACAGAGTAAAAAAACTGAGACATACAGAGCATGCATACAGAAGCTAAGGTACATTTGTCAGTGTCTTCAAACTAACACATTGACAAAGGGCTGTATGATGATCATAATTTCTACAGCACAAGCCAATACAAACATATTGTTAAGATACAAGAGAAAACACACACACTGTGGCAATCATATCATCAAATTTCAAAAACCTCTTTATTCTCCAATCAAAACCACACTGTACTATGTCAATTCTGGAAGAGAGCCCAGAAAGCAGAGCTGTTATCTCAGTGCTTTGAAAGTGGGAGATGAATGGGTTAGTTAGCAGGGTTATAAAGTATTGTTGGACAAGGCTTGAAACATTCTGAACTCACAAACTCCATTCATTAACAGGTCCTCAATGTAATCTGTGCTTGTTCAAAGTCTCTTGAATCATCATTTGACATAATTCTAGGAGGCAAATTGAGATAGAATTTATTTTTCATTGTGTAATTTCTGCACCACTAACAGCATCAAACCGAATTGCAAAAAGAAATGGATTTTTTTTTTTTCAGCTAAACTTGCTGCTAGGAAGTTTTTTAATGCTAGGTGTTTTCTTACAAGTCAGAAGAGCCTACCATTTAGTCTACATTCTGGCCTCGGGTTACTCCTTCAGAGCAAGTCTACGATATTTTTTACTAATAGTTTTATTCAACCAATAACACAAGAAATTGATATATTGCTTTCGAAAGTTTCAGTATACATAAATCGACCACATTCTGCTGAATTACAGACAAGCTGCCACTCCACATCAGACATTTTTGTATCAATTCAACCATATTCACATTTACCTATGGTGCTACTGATACTAACTGGCGACCTGTCCAGGGTGTCCCCCGCCTTTCGCCCAATGTTAGCTGGGATAGGCTCCAGCCCCCCGCGACCCTGTACACAGGATAAGCGGTTGACGATGGATGGCTGGATGGATGGCTACTGATACTAATCAACCTCATAGACACAGGTTCTGGTCCCATGGAAAACAGAAAGTAATCATGTTCACATAAACAATAAACTGATTGCACTTCTGAGGTTGCACAACTCCTTTGATGGTAAGGTTTAGGGGTATGGGGATAGGGGTTAATAAAATATTCATTACTGTTGACTGCATAACATCATATACAATTAAAACTACAACTCTCTTTTGGCAACACTGTGAATATTTCCCTTGAAATCTGGACCTCACATGTGCCCATACGTTCAACAACCCTCCTATAAATGGCCACTAGGGGCAGTGGCTCGAAGTTTTGTAAGTACAGACTGATTTCAGCACAGAACTTTCAACCTATTGTTGCCGAATTCACAGTGCGATCAGTCTGTTAAACTCTTAAGGTTAGGGGTTTGTTCAGATTCCTACCTGGGTTCCCATCCAACAATTTTATGCAAACTTTACATTTGCACTTAAGAAAACCTCAATGGAAACTTTTTATATACACAAACTCTCAAAATTCTCTTAAAAGTTTATCCACTAAGTAGAGGTGGATTTTCTTGAGGTTTGCACAAGTATGATAGCTTGAAGATATTGGCCCAATGAATGGTCTGACTTTGGAACACAAGATTTCGAACATAGCCCTAGACTTTTGGAAGTTTAAATGAACGCACTCCCAGGTATATGGAAGCTGGCATGGGTTGGGCCTAGCAGCCATTTCAACCCTCATTATTTGAGATATTACACTTATTCTGCTGTGTCTCCTGGCAGCATTTAATTAAACAATGTATGATTGCTCCAATACCGCAAATACAAATATCCCCCCAAAGCGAGGGGGTCTTTCAGCTGCTCCATCATGACAAGGTGAGCTCTCTCAAGATAATGCGCATGTGGTGGATGGAAACGTGCAACTATTCACTTTTTCTTTAGTCAAATTTTAGAAATGTGCTTAAAAATGCTAAACATTTGGATGGAGACCCAACCAGTAAGTCAGAGTTAAGTGATCCTTGCCCTAACATGCAAGCCAGAAGGTGACAAAAGAGTAATGCACTGAAAGCACCACAGAATCATACTAACAACCGTTGAGCAGTCAACCTTCAAATGATTTACTAATTGTCTGTGGGCATTAAACTTGGATAAGTGAAAGCATTTTTAAAAATCACCCTTTACCTTAATTTATTGCATCTATGTTAACCTGAGTTACAGAATGAACAACAGACAATTTTCTCCCAGAGAAGGCAAACAATGCCTTATGCTGTATCACAAAATTTAAAATACAAATAAAAACCATGATGAGATGGTGAATAGAGGGGAAATTTACATTTGTGACTGTTCCAATTCACATTTCAGCAGAGAGGAGATTTGATGGGCTTCTGGTTAATTTCTCTTGCATAGGCTTTTTGAAAGAACTGTGAGTTCCTTTCATTTCAAAACAGTAAGTCAATGAAGAAATACATACAGTACATATGAGAAAAAAGTGAAATAGATGTGAAAAGAGCAAAAGAACTGAGATATGTGAGAATTCAGTATGTATCAGAACCAGGAGATTTGATTTCGCAAGTCCAGTTTCTGACAGAGAAGGCTGTAAATACCTCTCAAGTCCTCAGTTTAGGCTACATCCACATTAATCCAGATACATTTGAAAACATTTTCAAAAAGTTACTCGTCCACACTGAAACGTATGAAAATGCGCTTCCTGTGCATATGAAAAATTGTCATTCCACGTATGGTCTGAAACACAATTATCCTGGTGTTCCGTCGCTGGACAACAATTCGGAGGAAACTTCTAATGTAGATGATGTACAAAATAACTTATCTTTAACAACTCTCTCAAAGTAAATAGCAGACACAACAATAAACAACAACACTACAATGTGGGCCGCCATATTGATTGTTTTGTGTTAGATGGATCACATGTCTGCGTCACATGACAACAAGTTCATCACTGTTTTCAGATATCTCCGTTTTCCCTGCCCACACTACAACGTGAAGACGGCTTTTTCAAATCTATCCACTTGGGAGAGCTTTTTTGAAAAGCTGTTTTTGCTGGACAAAAACACCATCTCATTGTGGACTGAAGGCCAAAATGTAAAGAAAGATACGTTTTCAAACTAGGGCTAAAATGATTAGTCAATGTTATCGACAACATTGACAAAAAAAAATTCTTTAGACAAAAATGTTCTATTTCGAATAGTCGTTTGATCTCATTTAACGTAACATGATGGCTAATGATGGCACACGAGAGGAGCACTGCAACTCGCGCCTGATTGAGGAGAAGAAGATACAGCTCACAGTCCAGATCGATGCACTCCAAACAGCTTCAGGTGATGTAGATCGCAAAGAATGATGGAACTATACAAAAACACAAAATAAGTAAATACAGAAGCACTCTCGTTGTGAAATAAAGTGGTGCCGGAGCTGCCATTCCACATAAGCAACTCGAGCATCTTTAAAGAAAACACTCCGGTGTTATATCTTTAATGTATCCTTTAGGTCATGTAAATAATTATAAACTCCAAAGCCATTTCTTGTTTGGCCAGCACTGCTTCTATGAGTCGTATGTAGTGACCCAATCTAAGGGGTAGAGATTGAAACTGCATCACGGCTGATGCACACTCTGGAGCAGGGACGCTTGTCCCTCACACACACTTGCTGGAGCTAGATTATAATGCGATGGCTCGCAACGTATTGAATCATAATGTGTGTCACTGTGTGTTTGTTATTGTAAAGAAAATCGGCAATACGCATTAAGAAGACAGAGCTTGTTTATTGTGAGTAAAAGATGGATCAAAGTGAACAAAAAGGTGAGAGATGGTAGACTTCGCCCCATTATACTTTGCAACAAAAAAAAAAATTTTTGTTTATGTAATGGCTTGG
The DNA here is from genome assembly GCF_025860055.1 of Xyrauchen texanus. Classification (NCBI taxonomy): domain Eukaryota; kingdom Metazoa; phylum Chordata; class Actinopteri; order Cypriniformes; family Catostomidae; genus Xyrauchen; species Xyrauchen texanus. Next base: position 24,550,810 of record NC_068288.1, on the reverse strand, counting down.
TTTACAATATCTAAAACAATGCACATTTAATTTAGGAACTATACTGCAGAAGAAAAATGTGCTTTCTGAGAATGTTGAATATAATATTAAAAATTATAATATTTTAAAATATCTAAAAATCCTTTAGAAGAAATATGCATTCAACTGATAAGCTGCATCTAGGATATTTAGACTTGCTTTTAGAGAATAAATCTTGAATATAATTATATTTTGTCTTTACTGCACTGAAGTATAGTTAAGTGAAGTATAGTTAAGTAATATCTGAAATGTTGCATATGTATAGTAAATGTAGTTTTTTTGTGATCATTTTTTTTTTTTTTTATTGATTCATATATTAAAAAAAGAAACAACTTAGTAACTTATACATATTGTTTTATGGATGTTTAAACTATTTTAAATGGAAAACAAGACATCTAGTAACATTTAGATTTTTGCAGTAAATTCTTTACAGAATGAAACTTAATAAAAAGGTTTTTTGTTTTTCCCTTTTGTTCAGTGAATGTAATTTAGAGGTATTTTTAAAATATGATTTTGTCCTCTTTATTGTTAGTAAGCATGTTTAATACAACCTTATGACTTGGGGCACAGTCAGTTAAGAGCTAATTAGATTAGTAGTTTATCAAAATAGTTGTTAGTTGCAGCCCTATTTCAAACAAAACTAGCAATTAGCGAGTGAGAATCAGCAGCAGTAATCAAAAAATATTATATTGATATCTTGGTCATAATATTATAATACTGCCATTCTTTATGCTAGATGCTTAGCAATTCAAATCTATGATAGATTGCTATATTTTACTCAATAGTCAATTGTTTAAAATTCATTATCACTGCACTTTTGTGCTTTGCACAAGTTATAAGTTATAATTATAACTTGTAATTATATTACAAGTTTGGATTCTGGTTGAAAATAATTCTACAGCATTTGCCAATCTCACACACTTGCTATGGATGGTGTTCAACCTTGTTTTTTCCAAAACCATTAACATTAAATATGAAACTAAAATTAATTGAGTGTGAGATATATTGCAAAATATTGCAATACAAGGGAAAGGTAAATATTCACACTTAAAAGGATTGAAAAATGTAAGCGCATCAGCTGTGAGTGACCAGTCTTCAGGTTTACAGGCCTCCAAACATACGCCAAGATTTGCTTCTCAAAATACAGCACAGCAGGAAACATCACATACACAAGGACGAGGTCCATATCCTAAGCCTGAACTAAAGCTTTAAAGCAGGTCTCCTGCTAGCATTATCGATCTCTCCCAAGGACAGAAGAAAAACATTGACCATGTAGTTGAGATTCTCACAGAAACTGTAACATTCAACATAATGTGAGATGTGGACCTCTGACAGGAAACGGGACCACCCCACATTCTCACCAGGAACCTCGGGTCAGTTTCCTCTTTCTGCAGTGCTTTCAAAAACAAAAGAACGTCAGATTCCAAAAGCCGAGCTCTGCAGCGATCATATCCAACAAAATAAATAACAAATATCGAAATGAACTAAATTAATCACTAACATCATGAATATTGCTACACTCGCAACTTGGTTGCATAGATATTGTAAAGGGAGCATTACTTAAAGGGCAAAAATCCAGCATCTTTTTGTGAATAAGCTTGAAAACGACATACCCAAAGTAAAACTCTCCAGTTCTTGAACCCTTTGTTCTACAAACACAAACTTGGGCTCGTTTTAAAGTAGACACCTAGACATTTGTTATTCAAGAGTAAAAATGTATCATTGTAGTATAAAAAATTTTTTTTAGAACTATTCACATATTTTGAATAGTGACCGCAAATATTATTTATAAAATAAAATATATATATTTTTTAAATATGCAAGACTATGCACAGGGCCTCACATCTCACATCTGATACAAAGCCACATGTCTGATGAAGGTCTGACACAATTTTGAAGTCGATATGACCAAAACTCTTTGTCCTAGAATGATTTATGTATGTGTACTTCCAAAAAAAAAGGCCACTTGGCGGCACCAAAAGACCACTTGTAGTAACTCTGTGAACCAATGATCAAAGTGGTCCAAAACACACAATTTGTTCACATTTCAAATGTAAATAATAACCCACAAACCAAAATATACATGAAGATATCATTTTTATTATTATTTGGAAATATGTTTCCATATATTGGCTCCCATTGGCCAGTCAGCACCTGATTGGCCCCAAAGTATGTAAGCCTACCGGGAAAATGCCCGGTATGCCAGATTACCAGTCTAGCACAGGTCAACAGCACGGCAGTAACATGCTAACTGCACACCGTGTGTAAGAGCGCAAACACAAACAAACACAGTCCATGGTTTTCCACTCAAAACCTTCATGAATCGGCATCAGTGATATATACAACCCTCATATCATTGTTTTCATCTTTTCATTAGCTACACGACCCATCAGTCAAAAAAGATCTTGCTTTTCATTGGCCGGCTTTATCCAGAGACAAACATGGATGATGCAAATCTTTACATCACTCATGTCGAATGCCCTGTTTGACTATTTTGAATGACTACCCAATTACAACTGCACAGAAAATTTTGATGGCTCATTTTGTTCGTAAGTCCCTTCCAAATATTATGTTTGGGTGTTTTGCTACTGAAACACTAAACCGAGTGCAAGATTTCGCAGAGAATTGACATGAATGATAACCTGTTGAATATGTAAAACCTGAACAAAAGACAGATATTGCTTCATATTTGCTTAATATTGCTTCATATTTGTAAATTTTTGGACTAAAATCTCAAATGAATTTTATTTATTGCACTCATGTAATGAAAAGAATATTGAAGTTTGGAAGATTGTGCTCATCTGTGTTTGGCTGGAAGACAATAAAGGTCAGAATGTCCGGTTCATTTTCCATGTTTTGATTTTCACTCTTGACATGTTTATTAAAATCTTATTGTTGTAAATTTGCGATTGTCAAAATCACTTTAAAATATTAAATCTTGAGAACCAGATCTTTCAAATGATATATTGGATGTCAGTATGAGTTTACAATTTCACAGTTTAAACATGCATTAAACAAATTAAATATAAATAAATACGCAAGTAGGTCATTTTTGAACCACTCGTTGCTAAGAGGTTAAGTTGAAATTTATCAAACTGAACTTCCACTTGCATTGATATTTTTTCTGCTGCAGTTTTGGAAAATAAATTTTGTTATGTCTTTAAAGAGATAGTTCACCCAAAAATAAAAATTCTCTCATGATTTACTCTCCTGGCATCCCAGATGTGTATGACTGTCTTTCTTCAGCAGAACACACACAAAGATTTTTAGAAGAATATTTCAGCTCTGTTGGTCCATTGACTCATTCAATGCATGTGCATGAGTGCCAAAATTTGGACGCTCCAATATCCACATAAAGGGAGCATGAAAGTAAGCCATATGATTTCAGTGGATAAATCCAGTGTTCAGACATGATACGATGGGTGTGGGTGAGAACGACTTCTGCTGCTGGATCTTAGTGCCGCTTTCGATACGGTTGATCATGACATACTTATCAATCACCTAAGAGACCAGGTTGGTATTCAGGGGTTAGCCTTGGATTGGGTCTCCTCATATCTCAAGGGTAGAACGATTTCAGTCTGTTTAGAGAACTGTTATTCATCAGTTGTTCCTTTAACATGTGGGGTTCCTCAGGGCTCCATTTTGGGACCCGTTTTATTCTCCCTATACATGCTTCCGTTAGGAAAGATCTTTGAATGGAATGGCATACACTATCATCTGTATGCTGATGACTCTCAAATTTACTTTCCTATTAAACATGGGAATCACCACTCTTTTGAGTCTCTGCATAAATGCATGGCCGATGTGAAGTGTTGGCTGGCAAACAACTTTCTTCAATTAAATGAGGATAAGTCAGAGTTTATTGTTTTTGGTCAAAGGGGATGTGACTTAAATTTAGAAAGAAATCTGTCACTGCTTCCAGGGAAAAAACTTCCCTATGTAAAAAAACCTGGGTGTTAAATTCGACTCTGAGCTCAGGTTTGATCGACAAATAAATGCTGTGGTTAAAAATTGTTTTTTCCATCTTAGAACTATGGCAAGGTTGAAGCCCATCCTTTCTTTTGATGATTTGGAGAAGGTTGTGCATGCCTTTGTGTCCTCTCGATTGGACTATTGTAATGCTTTGTATCTGGGTGTGAGTCAGGCCTCTCTCTCTCTCGCCTGCAGCTGGTCCAAAATTCAGCTGCTAGGCTTTTAACTGGAACCAGGAAAAGAGACCATATCACCCCAGTTTTGATTTCACTACATTGGTTACCGATCCAATACAGAATCAAGTACAAAGTGTTGATGTATGTGTTTAAGGCTCTTCATGGTCTTGCACCGGAGTACATCTCTGCCTTAATAAGTTTGAATCAACCTTCAAGGTCTCTCCGCTCTAGTGATCAGTTGTGTCTGTCAGTTCCTCGATCTCGCCTAAAAACTAAAGGTGATAGAGCTTTTGCGGTGGTAGCCCCTAGACTTTGGAATGAGCTTCCATTGGTCATAAAATCATCTCCGTCTCTATTCTCTTTCCAGGGTGCCTTAAAAACATATTTATTTTATCTAGCTTTTAATTAATTGCATTATAATTTGTACTAGGTAGATTTTATCTTATTCTTGTTTTATAGGTTTTAAATGTTTTTTTGCATTCTTAAGCTGTATTAATGTGATTTTATTTATTTTTTATTACTCCATGTACAGCACTTTGGTACCCAGTGTGGTTTTTGAAAGTGCTTTATAAATAAAATTGAGTTGAGTTGAAACGGATCAATATTTGTCATTTGTTTTATCATAAATTCTCTTCCCTGCCCAGTAGGGAGTGATATGCATGAAGAATGTGAATCATCAAAACCAGGAGGAGGAGAAAGTGAAAGTAAAGGAAAAGGGACTTAAATATTGATCGGTTTCTCACCCACACCTATCATATCGCTTCAGAAGGCATGGATGCAACTACCAGAGTCGCCTGGAGTACCTTTATGTTGCCCTTATGAGGATTTTGGAACTTCAAAATTTTGGCACCCATTAACTTGCATTTTATGGACCTACAGAGCTGAAATATTTTTCTAAAAATCTTTGTTTGTGAAAGAAAGTCACACAAATCTAGGTGAACTATCCCCTTAACACGTCACTTCCACAGCACACTCTTGAACAACAATATACTACAGTAAATGCTACGTAGATTGGTAGAACATCTACTATCAAAACCAGTTCAGGCTTTAGACTCAATTCGGCACTGAAGTTGCTTGTGAGATTCTCAAGCGAGTGTTTTGTTTCAGTTCCTGAGAGACCCTGTGTGCTCGGATAGAACTAATCTTCCCATACCACGCCTTTTCTTCCAGAGAGGAAAGCAGCTCTGCCAGAAGGAGAGGTTTCAGAGTGTCAGCGGGCTGAATCACAGAACCCGTCATTGGCCGAAAAAAAAGAGAGTTACGGGGCCATGGGTTATTTTAAGACTTGGGAATTTCTCAAATACACTCGGAGAAATGAAATGTGTCCCAACTTTTAAACAAACAAGGAATGAATGTCAAGGCCATTTATGTAGCATGGAGCATAAAGGTTGAATTTTCTTGAGCAAAACTTGGTCGGTGCTTAAAATTCGAAGCACTGCCCCCAATGGCAGAATCGGAAAGTGTTTTTGAATGTAATACGGTGAAGTGGAAAGCATATTTTATAAACTCCAAACCCAAACCACAACCCTAAACCTAACCATCAGTGGAGTAAAAATTTAATTGTAGAGAGAAAATGGTACCTCCGAAGCGCGGTCGTCACTCATAATGTGAACTGATTATTCCTGGTTTCAACACAGGATGAGAACCCAGGTCTCCTACACACTACATGAGAATATTAAAGAGATAGTTCACCCAAATATTACAATTCTCTCATCATTTACATATCATGCCATCCCAGATTTGTAGAAGAATATCTCAGCTCCTTTTGTAGCTTCAAAAATGACAAAGAAAACATAGAAGTAATCTATACGACTCCAGTGGTTAAATCCACATCTTCAGAAGCGATATAATAGGTGCAAGTAGGGATTTCAAAATGTGAATTTTTGATGGTATGATTATTGTTTGATAAAAAAAAAATCATGATTTCACGATTTGTACGATTATCTAAAAATGTACCCATTATGCAACAATAAAACCCCCCACAAACATATGACAACTTAAATTTTATTGCAGCATTCGTTAGGACATTCAGTTAACATATATATTCCTACTTTTAAGTGAAAACAAGTAGGTAAAGTACTTGTACAAAAAGTATGTATACCCTCTCAAAAAATAAAAATTAAATGAATTATAAATAAAAAAAAGTGCTTTTGCAGGCACTTTTCATCTGCACGTTTTGCATACTGGATACCAGTCTTCAACAACTTCGGTGTCATTTTTTTGACAAAATGCTCCTAAATAGCTAATTTAATTAGCTATTAGCTCCTGGAAAACTCCAGGAGATTGTGTTGTTCCACCATGCTTTCATTTTGAGAGTTTCAAGTGCACTGAAAGTTCACGTTCTGCATGCGCCCCACCTTACCTAGCCAATCACCTCGTGAACTCTGTTACGCCCGTTTCACACATACTCCGTTTGCAGTGCGCTACTGATCCGCAGTTTCTGTGTGCCACAAAATCAAAAATGTGTAAGTAATTTAGATTTTAAATCCAAATGTTAACTTTGACATTGTTTAAGACATTGAAACAGTATGAAAATGTATTTTAATCATTGTGATTCTTTGTTTTACATGTAGTTCGAGTTGTTGACAGAAGAAAAGCTATCGCGCTATATCTGTTGCTAAGAAGGAGAAGAATGAGACGCATTTGGGTTCACTCTGTCTTTTTTAGGGTAAAAAAAAAATCATATATGATGGCATTTTGCAACTTTTGGGACTATAATCATACTTTTATGTTTTTCTTGACCCTGTAATTTAGTAACTGTAGAACACATTAACTGAAATTATGCGTATATGATGAAATTATTACAGTTTCTTGTCAATCTATGTCTATTTTAATGTGAACAATGCGCTGCCACTTTAATTCAGTGCGGTGCAGCACAGCAAAAATAGACTCGGTGCGGAAACCATCGCTGCACTGCTGTATACGCACCGCAACTGGAACGGATCGACGGACTGCATCCGCGTGCAGTGTAAAAGCTCTAACCTGTTAACATCGGTACGGAAAAAAATACGCACCACATACGCACTGCAAACGGAGTATGTGTGACACGGGCCTTACCATATTAACAGCCTCACAGACCAGCCAGGCAGAGGGCAGGACACATGCTAGTAGTAGTTAGACCCACACCGAAATAATCATTTTCAGTCTTTTTTCTTTTTTTTTTAAATAGACAACATTGCTGTTTTTCTGGTTTTTAGCCATAGCTTCCAAATTCTTAGTTTAATAACCGTGACCATTTTGATCAAGGTTAATTGTGAAATCGGGTAATTGCAACATCCCTACAGGTGAGAAACAGATAAAAAAAACCAAGTCCTTTTTTACTCTAAATCTCCACATTCACTTTTACATATGAAAGTCACATGTGGTGCCTGTTCAGTTTCACTTTCACATCTGACAGTGAAAGTTAAAGTGGAGATTTAGAGTAATAAATGACAAAAATATAGATCTTTTTCTCACCCACAACTATTACAATGCTTCTGAAGACATGGATTTAAACACTGAAGACATATGGATTTCTTTTACGTGATTTTTGGAACTACAAAAGGTCTGATCGCCAGACACCACATACAAATCAAAAAATGATCCACTTAACAAGAGATCACTTCTATCGCCAAATGATCTTTTATTATGGACTGCAACTCTGAACAATTCCATATTTATAACACTTTATAGGATATGCTTAAACATTTTAGGATTGTCTTCTCTTCCGGGAGAGAGGAATAATTTTACAGCGGAATCTTCTTTCGGGAAGTGTAAAAGAATTTCAGGCTGAGTGTGAGGGCCAAAATTAAAAATGACAAGCAACACGACACACGAGTGGCAGACATTTGCTAATTCTATAATCATCGACTCTCGACTTCGCCGTCTCCCTGATGTTTCCCAGTAGATATTTCCATCTGGAACGACGCTCTTCTCCCTGGTGGGAAAGGCATGTGTAACTGGAGTCTGTGCCACAGGTCCAGGCCTTGTCTGCACATCCACCCTGTCGCTTCTTCGGCTTGTGCCATTCTCGACAACAAAGGGCAGGACCAGCATTCCGCCTGCAAATTAAGATTCTCCCAAACAACAGGCACTGCATTCTGCATCAAGAATGTGTTTCTCTAAAAATAATATACCCAAATAAACTTAATTATAGTAGCCTGGAGCAGAGTTTTAATGCCTCTGGAGCACCAAGCACTTCTCCTTTCTTGGTTCTGCAAAATCCATTGGCAGGACTTTTGTTTTGGCAACCATATGTTTGAAGAAAGCTACTGTTACAGAATAGGAACGCCACGATTATACGGTTTCACAATTAATCACGATTAAAAATATTAGTTAATTTAACCACAAGAATTTAGAATCCATGGTAAAAACTGTGAAATGCTTTTAGACATGGCAAAATTAATATACATAACGTATAAATATAACAGAGATATTCGATCTACCACACTCACATCCACCAAAAAAAAGCTACTTGCATCGCAGACAGAAGTCATAGAAAGACACACATCATACAAATGGAACAGGACGCTCCTCTAGTCATCCAACAACAAACTAGTAAATTTAATATTTTTAGCGGTGGTAATTTTAAAGTCGTGAATTAAAATGCTACTTTTTGTAATGTTTAAGAGTACATTTATGCGGTTACTATTAGCAAGTAAACTTTGAAAAGTTGCATCTCAAATCGTCCTAATTATTTAAAGCATTGCTTTTGCAGCCTACAAATTCATCGCGTTCAACAATAAATGTAAATTTGAATCATTATCGGACTTTAAATTGACTGTTGTGAGCAATGTTCCCGTTATTATGCATAGTCCACAGGTTTAATTGTAAGCAGTTGTGGACAGTAATTCTATAGAGGCTATTAACAATTTTTTTATTTTGGGGTGTCAGAAAGACAACTGATTGCTTTAATAAAATGATGCAGAAAAAAAAAAACAGTTGGATGCCTTGAAATAGGCAACACATTATGCACCCACAATAATCTTACATTTACACACTTTTGAAGCACTCCGGTTACATTGAAGCACATCACTGAGATCGGGAATTGCAAATAATCGTAAAACCGGTTAATCACGTTTTTTTTTCAGACGGTAATCTTATCGTCAAAAACTCAAACAGTGGCATCCCTATTACAGATGCCACCTTTCATGTGGCTTTATCGGCTCACTATAACTTTTATTAGCTTAATTAATTCACAGCATTTAGACAACTTGTCGCCCTGCCACAGTACGCCCTCTTCACTGTGGTTTACAGTATAATTGTTTAATGGCTTGATTTCCACCAGAGATATTGTATTGTTAAATAAACATGTCACTACTCTACAAACCAGAGGTTTTTAAGAGGCATGGAATAACTTGTGCACTGGTAAATCACGTCACTCACAAACTCAGCAGGTATTCCACTTGGTTTCATAAAATTTTTATGAAAAACTACTTGTATGAGATAAATAGGCACAAAGTACAAGGACATATGCTGTCCACAGACAGCACATATCAATTATAAGAAGACACACTTATAGCAAAGATAATCCTGTAACCACAACAATGCAAGGATTGTGCTATCTATATGCCAGAATTCACAAGTGTCAAAAATTCCATTCTCAGTTTAAACATTAAAACTCTAGGAGGAATTTAATTTATGTTGTTCATTTATGTCTGGGCAGCTGAGAACATCAGACAGACTTCCCCTTCTACCATTTCATCCAGCATCTTATAGAAATAGGTTGCCTATATGTAGCACTGGGAAGAAACTCTGTCTCCAGACACATTTAGATACTGCAATAAACCCTGCTATTACTTTCACAGCAAGACAATCTAAAACATGGAAGATTGTTTAAATGGTAATAGAAGAGGAAAATTAAATCTTTCAAAGAGAGTTTATTTTTTTACCTTGTTGAATCTCATAAATCCCATCAAGAACATGTCATCTGGTCACATTTCACTCCAAAATAAAAAATAAAAAGGAGAATTTCTGCACACCAAAATTATTATACCTATTTTCACATTAAATCGCATTATGGTAATTGGATAAAAAAATAAAAATTTGCTTAATTGTCCTGATAATAGAGGCAGACCGATATATCAGTTCAATCAGTGCGATAGTTTTTCATATTTTCTTCAAAATAAGAGTCCTCAGTGTGTTTTGGACTTGTTTATACTTAAGTCCCACGTTATGCACCAAATCTTCATTTTTTTTTCCTGATTAATTTAGGATTTAGTCATTGTAAGGAATGAACAAGAAATTTTTTTTTACATTCTATCAATCAATTTTAAAATCTTTCTGTCAATTAATCAGTTATAGGCCTTTCCCAACACCTTCGTTATCGGTATTGGCAAAATCCAATATCGGTCGGCCTCTACCAGATAATGTCAAATAATTTCAAAATGAAAACGAAAATTACAATGCTCTAGGGCTGGGGGGGGGGCTTGGGTAGCTCAGCAAGTAAAGACGCTGACTACCATAACTGGAGTCGCAAGTTAAAATCCAGAGAGTGCTGAGTGACTTCAGTCAGGCTGCATAAGCAAACAATTGTCCCAGTTACTAGGGTGCGTAGGGTGACGTAGGGTTAACCTTCTCATGGTCGCTATAATGCGGTTCTTCTCTTCTCGGTGGGGCACGTGGTAAGTTGCCATGGAGAAAAGTGTGAGCCTTCAAATGCACTAGGTCTCCGCGGTAATGCGCAGAGCCACATGATAAGATGCACGGATTGACTATCTCAGACACAGAGGCAACTGAGATTCTTCCTTCACCACCCGTATTGAAGCGAGTTACTATGCCAAATGGGGAGATGCCAAATTGGGGAGAAAAATCCAACAAAAAAGAAATTCTCTAGGGCTGAACAATTTATAGATATGAACTTGAAATAATAACTTGCGTTGTGTGGACTGGGAACGTATTTGCAGTTATGTAACGCAGACATGTGATCCATTCAACCAAAATGATCAAGATGGTGGCCTGTGTTATAGTGGCGCAGTTGTGCCTGATTTTCACTTCGATAGCTTTGTTAAAAAAATAAATGTTACTTTGTACAACTCTCACATCTGCGTTCCTTCAAAAGTGATGGGAAGTTTAAATGGAATTGGTGTAAAGTGACAGAACACGAGGACAATTGTATTTAAGACCGTACGTGCAACGGTGATTTTTCGCATGCACAGTAAAAGGATTTAGTCATTATCATGTTTCAGTGTGGATGAACTTTGGAAAATTCTTGAAAACGGCAGTGTGGAGAGAGCGATATTTGTTATTGGCCGTTTGCTTGTCACTCATAGCACGCTCGTTTATCAAGCCATAAGCTGTTGTTTATGCGCATGCTTGAAGGTTGTTCATGCAACCAAACGTCATGTCTATTTACATTTAAATGCAACATCAAGTGTTATATTGAAAAAAATGTTATATCGTTATCGATAAATATTACCCTCGGTAAATACCGATACCGTTTTATCACCTAGCCCTAATCTAGAGCATGTTTTCCAATGACATAAATTTGAATCACTACGTTTTTTTATTTTATGTTAATCATATTGCTGTTCAAATAGCATACATAAAAGGCAAATGGAAAAAAAAAAAAAGCATTCATAAATGCAACCAATCATATAATCTGTTATAAATTAAATAATATGTACATATACCAAGGTGTGAAGTTATTGAGAGTAATAAGTGTTTGAGATATTTAGGGTAAAATTATGATTATTTAATTGGTCATGTGCTTGATTACAAACATGATGATCTCTTCAGAAACCCTGCATTGAATTCCTCCGTAAACGGCCCTGACGAGTTTGGTTCATCCTGCTAAGCTAGCATTCCAGGCATTATCGCCATAACCTGACCTGAGAGTGTGACCGAAAGCACCTGGTGTGTTTTAAAATCAGAGAGAGGCAGAGGTCTATGTTTTAAGCTTTTAAGCAGGAAAATCCTTTCTAAGGAAGAAATTCTTAGATGTCAATAGCACTGATATCACAGTTTCATATAAGTCTATTCATTGTTTCAGCGATGAAACAAACAAATAATTATTTATTTTACAGTAATACTGTATAAATTTGATATATAAAACAGGACAGTGTTGACAAATGTGTGAGCAGTGTGACAACAGGAATCAGAAGACACTCCCACTCCCAGTTCAGCCCAGTGAAACAATACTATCAATGAGCAAACACCACTGGTGCATCCCTAAATTCTAGAGTGCAGTACAATTAATACATTTCCCTCAATTAATTCCTGACTCCATACAGATGTGAAGCCTTTCATTCTGGACCTTAGACAGGGTACACAAGGCAGATGAAAACATGGCAGAGAGGGATAGATAAATGGGCTGTAAAATTGGTTTTACTGTTTTAAGGTGCCATACAGGTCATGTCTTATTTTAACCCATGATTTTATTTTTTGTCAACTAGAATTTTGGAGATTCATCATCTGAAGGACTAATACCATGGTACATAACAGCACACAACTTTGAACAGACTGTTCAAGGGTACGTATCCCATTGTGTCCTTCTAAAAATAATGCGAAGCAATTAACAGAGAACGAAAAAAACAGTGACGTCATCATCACATGACATCTTTGTTATTTACACCAGCATCGTAGTGAAATTACGTTGCTGTGGAAAAAGCTGCTTAATGACCGGACAGCATGCATGGGTAAAGAGTTTGCCGCTTACACTGCGCATGTAAATGTGGATACTGCTTTCCCACAATGAACTGCTTTCTGGTGTCCTTGTAAATAAGCTCAATGAGTTCAACCCTATTCACTCCGCAGCAACACACAAAGCGATAGGATGCCATTCTTTTTCAATGAGAGCAGAGCAACTTCCGGCGACACGAATGACAGAAACCATTGGTGAAAAGATGTAGGTGTAGCGTGTGGTACGACAAAGTACAAAAAAAAGTAGATATTTTAATTTATGCAAATGAGGAGTGACATTCAGGAGCGACTACCAAAGGGAGGGAAGGCAGTGCAGCTCACTTCATCCATCTCCTTTGACATACTGATGCCAAGTGCAGGCAAGACAGAGAAGTTATAATGTTGTGAGGGATTTCACTGTTCTATACCATTTGTCCACATGCATGGACATAATAAAGTCATAATTTTTTGTCAAAATTGACATTGAGTTCATTTCAAACATATATGAGATATTGTTTATATTGTTAATAATATGCTGCAATGGGGCCCGGGTAGCTCAGCGAGTATTGATTCTGACTACCACCCCTGAAGGCGCGAGTGAATCCAGCCAGGTCTCCAAAGCAAACAAATTGGCCCGGTTGCTAGGGAGGGTAGAGACACATGGGGTAACCTCCTCGTGGTCGCTACAATGTGTGGTTCTCACTCTTAGTGGGGCGCGTGGCGAGTTGTGCGTGATGCTGCAGAGAATAGCGTGGGCCTCCACACTAGGGTTGTGCCGATGGACGATATCATGCGTCCATCGTGATGGCTGACCAACATCACGATGTAGAGCCACCATCGTGATGCCACGCCCCCTTTTGCGAATCTTGCTAGTGTGACTCACAAATCCTAGTCTCTTCTATAGTTAACCTAAAAACTTTGCAGGGATTGCTCTGTAAATTAAATTGAGAATATAACTAATGCATATATGCTATTTTAAATACTGTAGTATATGCCAGAGACGTGACGTGTTAGTCTGTGAAAATACCGTGTCAGGCAGGCTGCACAAATATTGATCCTGACATTGTTAGCTTCTTGTCATTTTTTTACATGTCTTACACTGTACATTTAGATTAAAATATTTTATTTTAAGCCTTTATTAATTAATTATTAGTAGTTGTAGTGTCTCAGAAAATCTTGCTCATTGTCACATAGCTCTTGTATACACTGAAGCGGCAGTTTAAGATAAACCCAGACCAGCTGAACGTCAAATAACTTTTGTCTGGTTAATACTTTTAAAGAAAAATTTCCTTGGCCATAAATCCATAATGTCAAATCAAATGAAAAAAAACAAGGTGAATATGAATAACACACATTTATTAAAACATAGAAGAACAACAAATAAAGAACAAGAAAACGGAACAACACTCAGACCGAAACTCGGCATTAAACATTTCACTTATAATTAGCAGCACAATTAACTTCAGCACAGGCTACAAAATAAATTATGTTATTGAAATATTGTAAAGTGGTCATATGAAACACACAAATGAACGTTTAAAAAATAATATGCAAAATCGAAGCTCCGCAACGGATGGCGAAAAATGCGTAAAGAAGTCTAATATCTTTCACCATAGACCATGTTTAAATTTCGATGTTTCTGGCCAGAAATACCAACATATTCACTTTATCTGGTTTTAATAAGCTGCGGATTGGAGTAACCACACTACCCGCTGTGCTGAAGACCCGCTCTGATGGAGTACTGGTAGCACATATGCACAGATATTTCCGTGCTAATCTTGCCATGAACGGAAACCTTTTGTCGTTCGTTTTCCACCAAGTCAGCGAGTCCTCTTCCCCATCAATGGCCATTTTCTGCAGGTACATGGTCATTTCTGCCTCGACCTTTTGCTCATCAGTGAGTAAAATAACGAAATTATAGTTTTTAAGTGGAAAATAGTATTTATGTAAAGAGATATATAAAAATAAATAGTGCACAACTCTTCTTAAGTGAAAGCTAAAAAAAAATAAAAAAATGCTTCACGTGTCGTGCAACCTACTGATAAAGCGCCGACGAGTCATTAGTTGGGTTAGTAAAATAACGAAATTATAATTTTTCATATAATTTTTGAAAATTATATGAAATTATATACCCCCCCCCACCCCCACCGACGATATCATCGTCCATCGCAATGTTTTACTGTCAACATAGTCAACTGCCAATTTAGGGGACATCGCCCAACCCTACTCCACACTCACTATGTCTCCATGGTAACGAGCTCAACAAGATCTGATTCCTTGTCAAGCTAGAATAATATCTTAGTTTTATCAGCAGTACCTCTCATCTGTTATCAGATTTTTTAAAAAGACATAGACAGTCGTGCAGTTCACCCACCAATAACGCTAAAGTGTCAGGAAACAGGAACGCCCACTAGTGTCTACACAGTACAGAGTGGAGGCATCCAGCGACAGTCGCTGGTGGTGTGAACAGGGCTTTAAAAGGAAAAAATATCTGGTTTTGGTGTAAGTTAGATGAAGGGTCCTTGAGCTGTGAGGATTCCCAATACTAATGATAGGCCAAAATATCAGCCAGGACGATTAATCAGCCAAAATTTGGCTATTTAAAAATTCTCTGCATTGGCCGATAACTGTGCCCAATTCTGTCTAGAGTCGGTTCCAGTCTTGTCTATGGATAATGCCCATTTTGGTTTTCAAAAAAAAAAAAATCCTACTCTGCATGAAACAAAGGTCACCTTCACCAAGCCCCATTTAACAAAAAAACTTGCACTCCCCTAGACGATATAATGAAAACACCAAGGGAAGCAAAATAGCAGTGAGGGGTTCGCACTCATGTGAATAAACTTTTGGCGCTGGCATCACAGATTCCACTTTCCAGAATAACTGAATTTGGTGTGCTTTGTGACCACATATAAAGGCTTCCATTTGCCAAGCGGCAGGCCTGGCTGTGGCCATTGCATAACAGAGCCTGTAAAGAATAAAGGAGAGCCGCTAGGGCATGGGGATGGAGGGAGGAAAGACACAAGGGAACTGCTACCTCCATTGGGCAGCTTTGTCTGGGTCCAATCACGACAGAGTCCCTCAGGCATTAGTGTAAGCATGCCTGACATTGCACTCATTCCACAGTCACAAAACCCTTCCCACAGTAACTCCAATGGGGCATGTGGACAGAGAAGAGTGGACTCTTATGGAGCCACCTTAGGAAACCAGCAGACAGTCTTTGCAGCAAGTGGACACGGATTGATTTAGCTGTTTACCCGACTATTGTCTTGCTGTGGTGAAGCACCCTTCCTGCCACAAAGCTGCCATTCTTGCACAGCATTATAGTAATATTTCACCAAAAAAAATTACAATTCTGTGATAATTTACACACCCTCATGTCATTACTTTTAAACTATGCTGAACACAAAAGATGTTATGATGAATATCTTTGTCCGTCTTTTCAAAACTGTGGTATTTGATTGTTCCTCAATTTAAAGCTTAAAAAAACCCACAAGTACAACGTGATCTCATGAGAATCCGTATGTATTCTTAAGTAAAGTTTGGTTCTAGAAAACGTACATTATTTTACGTTTACATGGACACCGAAATGTACAATATTGATGTATTGACAGCATCTAAACATCATCGTTTTATGTATTAACACCTACAGAAATTTACAAATGTTTACGTGTGGTGTTTGAATGTATTTATATTGAAAACTTAATTGAATTAATAATTTATAAATCAATGAGATAAGTTAAATGCCATCACTTTTATTTCATGCAATTGACATTATAATGACATTTTAATGGTTTCATTCAATCACTTTAACCAAAACTAAACTTTAAAATATAAAAATGAATAAAAAATGTTTGCCATGGGACACAAAAACAGTTTTCAGAATATGCCAAAAATCTAAATAAACCACAAAAAACACCATAAAACAATACAAAAATGAATCCTCCGTCTCCATCCACTGCAGCGCCATCGCGCCCGTTGTAACAGTCAGCCTGCATTGGTTACGTTTTCAAAATTAAAAAAAATTGCTGCCTCAAGGATTACGACCAGCAGTTTTATGGCAATTTCGAACGCTCATTGGCTCTCAAGTGTCTCGTGATCATTTGCGACATGCCATATTCTGTAATGTATTTGTTTGAACGAGAAATGACAGCACTGTTATGGAGTGCATCAGGAGAAGATTTACAGCGATTCATTATTTAAAATTCTATTCTTCACCTCACACAATGCTATTGTAATGCCATCAGGGAGCACATCGTATGCAGCGCAATGCCCTTTGGACTCTTTTTGTACAGAGTTTTTCTGAATAAATTTTTGTGATTAAATTGATCTGCCTTTTATGTGTTTTATATGCTTAATAAATGGTTATGGTTAGGTTTAGAACTAGGTGTGGGATTAGTGGCTGTAAAAATATATAAATCAGTATATTGTCACATAAATTATTGCTACTGTACACTAATCTGCTTGTTTTCATATTTTTGAAATGTGGTTATGTTTAATGGTAGAGGTAGAAGTAGGGTTATAAAACAGTAAAAATATACAAATATATTAATAATTGATTCATGTATTCAAATATATTTGTAATTAAGTCATCAATATTTTACATTTCTAAAGCTGTAAATACTTAATGTTTACGTTTTAGATGCTTTCAAATGTCCATATTGTACATTTTAGTGTGCATCCAAACGTGTACGTGTTTAAATGTTATAAATATTAACGTACAAATAGCTACGTGTATATATATACTGTATATATATATATATATATATATATCCGGCTGACAAATATCACAAAATTAATTCCTGTGACTCGTGCATCTTCTGAAGGTTTTGATAAAAACCCTTGTATTTTTTTTAGCCACTAAGCCATTTTTCAGTGTAAATATTGATACACATGCCACTGTGTAAATGCACAACGGACGTCAATATTTTCATAAAACAAATGGTGTAGATTTCAGGACCTTTCTCACCAAAATCTATTGCAAGACTCTGAATATAACACACAGGCTACTTGAATGATACTTTTGAGGCAAATTTTAAGGTTAAGCGAGGCACTATCAACTGCCATTGTATTGAAGAGTTCTTAAGATTTCAGCATAAGAAAGTTATATGGGTTTTAAATGACATGAGGGTGAGTAAATTGATAGATTTTTCATTTTTGAGTGAACTATTCCTTTAAAGGCAAAGCTAAAAATAATAAGACCTCTTTTATATTTGTACATTTATAGCACATTATTGACATAATACTGTAGAAATGTCGATTCTCGTTTAGTGAATGCAGTATTTTGACATTGACTTTGTCTGGGATGAAGAATTTTCAGATTGATTGTCATAAATAAACACAGAAAAACAAAACATATACACACAGAATCAATCTTAACCCCCACTATTACCCCTCTCGCTCCCAATCCCACCTTGGCCCCAACAACATCCCAGAGGTCGCAAATTATAAAAAGACACACAAAAAACTAAAAATAAATAAACAAATACAAAAATATTATACAAATAAAAATCACCCATCTATAAATTATATACTCACCCCATTTCTACACGAACCCGTTCTACTCCCCATTCTACTAAACGACCCCTCCTCAAAGGCCACCAACCATCCCATCTAAGAGCACCACTCCTGAATGGAGGGTGCTCCAGCTGACCTCCAGCCCCTTAAAATGATCTGTCTGGCAATTATGACACTGGTTAAGACCCACCTCTTAATGTGTCTTTCTTATCGCGGCTTCTAATGATTTACAGGGCAAGACAGAACAATAATGGGGAAAGAGGGCAACCCTGCCAGGTGCCCCTATCCATAGTGAAATAATCTGAAATTAATACATTTATTTGCACCGCCACTACAGTTAAATTATTCCATCCAATAAACATACTCCAAATCCCATATATTTCCAAAATCTTTAAAAGATAATCCCATTCTACCATATCAAACACCTTTTCGGCATCGAGTGAGATGGCAGCGACCGGAGTCTGATCATTCACCACTGACCACATGATATTGATGAAACGACTAATGTTATCAGAAGAGCTGCGGCCCCGAATAAACACCACCTGATCTGTATGTATTATCAGAGCAAATGCAACCTTCTGTTGATGTAAGAGTTTCTTGCATTCTTTGAATCGATCACATTTCCCTCTTGTCGAATTTGCAAAGACTGGGAACAAGAAAATGTTGTGATTCTTCCAAGAAAGCCTTCCTTTGCTCCTCGCCTCGTGAGATCTTTATCAGATGAAATTTGGCCAGAATCGATCGGAGCTTGTCTCCCTTAGAGGATCTCAGAGCCGGGACTCCGTGAGCTCGTTCAATTTCCAGCTTATGGCCTGTTATGTCAAGCTGACTCGGGAAGAGCTTGACTAGGAATTTCACCATATCTTGGCACTCATGCACAGGAATTCCAACAATTCGGACGTTGTTTCGCCTGCTACGAGTCTCCAAATACTCTAGTTTTTCCAAAACGCGTTCCAAGTCTATTTTGGTTGCTAGTGGCTTAGCAGCTAATTCCCTCTCCAGTGACTCCAGATAATCAATCTTTCTCGAGCCGTTCCCGATTCTTGTAACTAACTTAGAGAATTTAGTTTCCATCCTAGTAATCGATCGACGTATTACAGCAAGATCAGAGTCCCTGGTCTGCGGGCCTGCCAGAGGTTTCAGCTTGAGCATGTAAATGTCTTTTAATATCTCCAGAGCCCGAGGATTTTGAATTATTTGCCTTGTTGACTTCAAAGAACAGATATGTAGCAGGGTGTATCGAATCTCACTGGTTTATAAAATGATGAAAAACTAACAAAGTGCGCAGAGCTCGCCATTTACACGTCCGCTCCTCGCGTGACTCCACAGGGATGAAGAATTTTAAGATTTAGACTTTTTTGCATTTTGTGCACATCCAACACTGTGTGATTTGCAGCTCGAATTGCAGTCATGCAACAATTTCAAGCAAAGACAGAAAAACAATACCAAAGACTTGTTTTACCCTTTTTTGAAGGAAGCCACACTCAGCTAAAATTAGGAACAATTCACCACAGATCCATCCTAAATGACAGCGACCAGTAAACACTAGGGATGCACCGATACCACTATTACTCTTCAGATCTAATTCAGATATCGGAAGTCTCAGTATCTCAGTGTTGTTTTTGCATAATCACGTTAGAATAGCTTTACATTATTGTGTGGAACTAATTGGGTGTACTCTTTAACATGTAAAGAAACACAAACCTCTAACTACCATGTTTCAATATAAATGTAAAGCTTATAAAGAAACACTTTATTATTAACTAGCTAGTATACTGGATAATGTAGCAGCAAACTTAACAGTAATTCCAGTATAAGTCATCAGTAGAAAATAGGCAGTTTTTTTGGGCAACATTTTTTCAACTTGTATATGGACTTTAAAAGTATTCAGATTTCTTTTTTGTTCAATTTAGTTTTAAGACATCAGCTCACTTTTCATTCACACATTTATTTGTTGGAATATAAAAATATTATAAAAGTAATACATAGTAAGATACATCAATACATCACAGTAGTTTAATTAGCTTCTTATTCAAATTCATGTAAAATGCACCTCCAGTGCCATTCTAAATGCATATTATAAGTGAACTGAACTTTTGAGCATCTACATCTGAGATGTTGTTCGTGAGTAGCAACTTGACAGGAACGAACATGACTAACACTCGGTATCGGATTTGGATCGGCCTCGTCGGACCGATACCCGATCCGTCTCATAGCTTCAGTATCAGAGCTGATACTGATCCAGATATCGGATTGGTGCATCCCTAGTAAACACTAATGGTTAAACCTCATTAGAACTGGCTTCAACCTTTCGAATTGTGTAGGTAGAAATGCTACAAATATTGTTAGAATTTCAATTCTTCAACATAAAAGGTCAACCCTCAATGACAACATAAGATCTGATTCATTGGACCATCTACCAAGCTCTTTGACTACTTAGAGTAACTGTGTGTGTGTGTGAGTGTGTGTGTGTGTGTGTGTGTGTGTGTGTGTGTGGAGGGCCAGGTGCTGGAAGATGGCCCTGTTTCACAGAGGAGATCCAGTGGTTTCCCAGGTGACTGTGCAGTGATTTCACATACTCATTCCAATTTTCACTAGAAGTCGTCACCTTGCATAATAAAACCCAAACTCATGTCCACTAGTACATAGTTGCTGCTTAAGCAAGGTGGTGTAAAACAATTAGGCCATGATCAATTCCATGGTGGGGCCATGATGGTTTGAAACGAGATGTAGGGTTCACAAATTATTAAGGTTCTAAGCTTCCAAACAAAACAAATTCACAAATAGGGGTTACCCAGATGCAAATGATCAATACAAATATCTTCAAAATTGACCCCAGACTAGAATAACCTGTTCTGTTTGAGAGAACAATAGTTAAAAGATTATCATATTATTATTATTATTATTGTTTAGGCAACAAAATCCACAATGGAAAAAAATAAAATCTACACACACTTTTGGACAATTACAGTAAGGAACACTTCCAAATGTAGGCTATGAATTCCACTGCATTCAAAAACAAAATATCAAACCTTTTCTGCAAAGCATCAGGAAAAAAAAAAAAAAAGTATTCTAGACTTCTCTCAGAAAAAACATTTTTGCAATTACTAATAATATTTGCAACATAAATTAATGTCAGTCCCTCAAGTTCACATAGGTGCTGTGGCAGAGTAACTACATGTGTATTTCTTCATTACATTAACTATGAACATGTTTCACAAAGTTTGAAAACCAAAAAGTATTAAAAACACTTTACAATTTTTGTAATGTGACACCTAACAACTGCCTCAATGTGCATTTTTTTTTTTTAAAACTGTAATTAAGCCAGCTTAGTATAAGTGAATGGTTATAAATGGGACAAATACATGACCTTTCTGGAGGGCACACAGCAATGACCACATGGAGAAAGAGAAAATTTATTCTGCTTGAAACAGTAAATTGTATCATCTTATGTAGAATATATTCTTCCTTTCCTTTTTTTATATTTTACAAATATAATTTTCTCTATGCGTTTATTTTAGTGCTGCAATATTTGGACAAAAACTCATATTGCAATTATTTAGAAAAATATTGTGATTGGGATTTGAACTGATTATGATAGACAATTTTTATTTTATGTTTTTCACATGTTCTGCTGCCTAAAGGCTACTGGGCTTTTCACACTCGAGTCATTTTAACCCTTGTGCTGCGTTTCATTTTTTTTACCTCATTTGGTGTTCCTGGTCAAAAATGACCGGCCTATTAAAAATTGCTTATAAATCTCTCGTAATACTACATTTTTACCAAATATCGGATTAGATCTTTGTCAACTTGTTTTCTTTAAATTAGCACAGGTTTTGTATTTCTTTTTAGAGCTTATTGATCGTAGGCCTCATTGACCTTAGCTGTTGACTGTTGTGTGTGAAAATCCCAGGTGATCAGCATTTACAGAAATACTCAAACCAGCCCATCTGGCACCAACAATCATCCATGCAATTATCTAATCAGCCAATCGTGTGGCAGCAGTGCAGTGCATAAAATCACACAGATACAGGTCAGGAGCTTGAGTTAATGCTCACATCAATCATCAGAATGTGTAAAAAAATGTGATCTCAGTGATTTGGACTGTGGCATGATTGTTGATGCCAGACGGGCTGGTTTGAGAATTTCTGTAACTGCTGATCTTCTGGGATTTTCAAGCACAAAAGTCTCTAGATTTTTCACAGAATGGTGCCAAAGACATCTGTCAGTCATATAACTGCTCTGTCTTGCAGTTTCTAATTTATTTTGATTAATTGTGCAGTCCTAGCATGAGCCGATTTATTGTTACATATTGTTTTGTTCTATGGTGTTGTTCTTTCCAAAGGAGGAAATAAATGCATTTTGACAGCAATTAAGTATATAGTCAAATTTCAGCACTTTTAAAATCTTAGATTAATTGCGATTAACTATAAAAAAGTTGATTAATCATGATTAAAATTGTTAATCTACTGACAGCACTAATGTGTTAACCCACTCTATGCCAACAGTGCTGGTTTTTGAGGGTTTAAGGTAGGGCTGGGGCGGTATGGATTTTTTCTAACCGCGGTTGAAAAGCAAGATATTACCGCGGTATAGCGGTAAACCGCATTAAATACATTACATTGGATCAGAGAAGTCCCCCCCCCCCCCGACAGACTTTGGCGCACACATCAGAAATCGCTTTTGATAGACAGACTTTAAATATTGTCACCTACATCCGAAGGAAAAAAACGAGCACAATTTTAAATAGTCAAACTTTCATCAAGCAGTAATTTGGCATGAACTAATCACTGTATAGATTTCCTTATTTAAGATTATTCTCAGATACATTCGCATTGAAGATGGGTCAGACATGATTTTGACCACTTTAATAAGTTTTGTTTTGTAGAAAGCCTTTCTTTAACTTAAAATTTCGTTTTGTATAAATTGTATCTTAATTTTAATCACTGTTTCATTAACTAATTGCCTGGAATTAATAAATAAGAAGCAAATATAGCAGACATATAATCAGCAGCAGGACGTGGAAGCGCCGATGCGATCTCTTGAGCTGCCTCACAGACATGAGAAATAAATAGAAATCTTAAAATGCATTTTAAACAAAATTCAAAACAAAATGATAAAATTTTAGGCTACAGTAGCCTAGTAGTCAGGTTTGCCGATGTGCGTTACTATTTATTTATTTATTTTTATCCCTGTGCGCCAATCGGAAACGGACTTCACTGCTGATATTCTGGGGATACAATATAGCCAATAGGCTATAGCCTATAGGGACTTTAGCCTTTAAAATATCTTTGCTGCGTTGGATCAGTCTCCTTTCTAGAACAGCCAAGAGCTTTGTAGCCTCGCGGCAGCAGCGTCTTGCATCGCTCAGACCTTAAAACAGTCAGCGCCGCGGATGCGGTTTTGAAAATTTATCAAAAAACGTTGGTGCGGACAGATGAGTTTTGTGATGCGGTTGCGGATTAAATAATAATAGCCCATCCGCGCATCTCTAATACAAATGGAATGTTATTATGTATCATGGAACATTGCGCTCCCCAACTCGCGAAAGGTCGGATTTGCTCCATATTTTGATAAGTTTTGTTTAGAAAACCTTGAATCCATGTAGGCTAATATCATTAGACATAATCCATATCATTAGAATCAATGAATCCATGTCATTAGACACAACGAATCCATGTCATTAGACACAACGTGCACATGTGCAGGCCAATGTTTTTTTTTGTTTTTGTTTTTTTGCGGTGACGACGGTGACAAGCTCAGACCCGCGGTTGGAGTCACGTGACCGCGGTATTGCGGTAATGCGGTAACCGTCCCAGCCCTAGTTTAAGGTGGAGTTGGGTAGTAGGGCTGGGCGATATATCGAATATTAACAATATTATCGAGATAATTTCGAATAGAATAACAGAAAACGAGATTACAGTGTTTCATGAAATGCTGAACATTGTAAACTGTCAAATACAAATAGACCTTTTTCACAGACGGTAATGACACGTTTCCACCTTATTTAGCAGTGTAAATCAATCATAAAAGTTTTTTTTTTTATATATTTATATATTTGTTTCAGTTTATATCATTATTCTTTGGGTTTTATTACCCTGGATTCAGTTTTACATATTACTATAGCTACGAGGGTGTTTCTATTACAGTTGCTGAGAGGGTGACAGTAAATTTAGCATCTTCTCCGACCGCTCTGTTTTTTTCCTCTTCTGAAAAGTCAAATGTAATAATGGATTTTTTCTTTTGTTCTAGGAGCAAATGGGTAAGTAAAAATAATATTTGCTGTGGTCTACCATTCACCGCTGTCGAAGTTCACCCTCAATTGTTTACTTCCGCATACCAAAACCCAGAGTGTGAAAAAGGTCTATTGCCTTTTCTTTTTCAAAATAAAAGCTCCTTGTTAAAAGTAAATACTGCAGCAATTTCTGTCAAAATAAAAAAACCCAGGTGAAGATTAAGTAAACAGGATAGAAAAATATTACTTTTGTATAATGCAAATCTAACAAACAGAATATTAATGATAATTCAGCATTATATTAATCAACCTGACATGTCCCACAGTAATAATTTTGTATTATGCAATGTTCAACTAGGGCAGGGGTTCTCAACCTTTTGCAAGCTGGGCCCCCCCAAAGCTGGTTCATTGCAGTTGGGGCCCAAGTGCCCCCCGCTTTATTGTTGTTATTATAATAATAATAATAATAATAATAATAATAATAATAATAATAATTGGCAGTAGCACCAGACTTCTAATGTGAGCTTGCAGGCATTATTATTATTATTATTATTATTATTATTATTATTATTATTATTATGAGTAGTATTAGGCCTATCATCATTACTAGGCTATTGCTATATAATTATATGTGGTTACATGCTTTATTTTTGTTGTTATTATTATTATCATCATCAGTAGGCCTATTATCATTACTAGGCTATTGCTATAATTGGGAATTGGCACCAGACCTCTGATATTAATTTATGCTTTATTATTGTTATTATTACTAGGCCTAATAGTAGGCATCATCTAAATTTTTTACAGAAGCTTGCTGGTAGGTGATGTTAATGTGAGACCTGAGCCTGCTTTGCCTTGCAAAGATCCTCAATTCTTGGCTCAATGTTTGATAAACATAGCCTCAAATCATCCTCGATTTGTGCACGATTGTGGTATTTCGTTTTGAGCGCAGTCATTTTTGAGAATCCTGTCTCACACAAATATGTTGACGCGAAAGGAAGGAGAATCTTCAAGGCGACGTCACAGAGTTCAGGGTATTCCTGCATCAATGCTGCCCAGAATGACGAAAGAGGGCAGGAGCTAAAGAATTCCTTCAGTCTACTGTCACTCTTCAGCTCAATAAGCTGTTCCTGCATATCAATTGATAGCTCGTTTGCTGTGCACACAAATGGATCTCGAACCCACGCAAAAGAGTGATAATCCTCTTTAAAAGTACGTCGCAAATTGTTTTCTCATTTCTGACAGGTGCTCAGACGCTGATTGAAATAGGGAAGAGAAATCTTGTGATGTGCCTGCATCAGTGATAAAGTCTGCAAGGCTGGGGAACATGTCGCAGTTCCCTCGACTGATGCGGCCATGCCAGAGGTCTAGTTTTTGTGTGAAGGCGTGCACTTTGTCTGCAAGGAGCAAAATATGAGTTTCGCGGCCTTGCAAAGACAGGTTGAAATCAAACAAATGAGCGCCGTTTTCTGAAGTCTATGAGCGCAGCACACACAAATAAACTAAACTGACATACTGCAGTTAAATTTCAAAATGTGGTGTTTTTATATTTATAACATTTGAATACAGTTCAGCAACATGCATCACGCAACCTGACGACCAAGAGAGCTGACAATTGACCATCACTTAATTTACCATCACCTCACAATTGAAAATGTGACACTGATTTCGACAGTTCAACAAACAAGTTTTACTAATATTAAGTCACTTACATTTTAGACGAAATAATGACTGTTTTGGTCTATTTTAGCAGCGAAAATAGATCCGATGAATCCAAACAAAGATCACAGCATAGCCATAGCGCATCTCACAGCAATACTCAATCGTGTTTTGAATGATTCAGTGTTGTGAACGAATCGGTTGAGTCAAAGACTCAATGACCCATGCACAAACATCTGTCTCATTCTTGATGAATCGGCCGTTTGAACGAATCGTTTGAATGAACGACTCAATGACTCGCTTAATGAATCCGCTTATCACCTGCATTTGCGCTCACTATCGACAAACCAATCAAATTTGTTCAAAACCTTTTTTTTTAAATCAGTCCCAAAACATTTAAATTTTTATTCAGGAGTTATGTATATACAAAACTATAACTTTTTATGACAGTAGTTTAGTGCTAAAAAAAAATGTGGCCAAAAAATTTTTTTTCCCAGTTTTTTTTCCCTTCCATCGTAGCCTACTCGCGCCCCTGCGGGAGAGTGTCCGGGGGGGGGGGGCACCCCACCAGTTGAGAACCACTGAACTAGGGTTTCAGAAAAAGTCAGTGAAGTAGCTTTGCACAGTAAAAACTTTTGAAGGTAAATAATGCATTTTATTAAGCTACTACATATAGTGTATGAAATATAAATGTAAAGTGCATATCAATGAAAATTATTGAATTTCATTCTCCCTTGTGTTTATTTAATGAAAAAACGAATTATCAGATTTTATTTAATGTCTTTAAATACTTTATCAACTTGGCTACAATAGCTGTTTGGATGAAATGATGGTTCCTCTGATAAAACAAACAAACAAAACCCACTTTTGAGCCATTTGAAAGCAAATACATAATTATAATATATATGTATAAACCTATTGGGTAGGGGGAAGGAGAAAGAAGGGAGTAGAGAAAAAAGGGGATAATGGTTTTGTACACATATTATGCTTTACTCTGTCTCATGTATAAGAATCAATTAAAAAATATATATATTTAACAAGTGCGTAAATGCTTTTTTTCTTGAAACAAATGCCACTATTAATATTTTGTTAAAATATTTTTGAGTGTGGATTAGGTGTCTCCACAATTAAAAAATAAAATAAATAATAGGCTAGTCTAAAAACAGTAGTTGAGAATCACAACCAATTATTTTTAGATAAAGAAAAAAGGCAAATAAAAGCAGAATTAGGGGGAAGACATATCAGGTCAATAGAGCATTAGTAACTCAGATGCTCAACAAACAGAAAAACATTCACAGGTTCCATTTTGAATACCTGTCATTCATTATTTTTTATATGTATATTGTTTCCATTATAGAGATTGCAGGAAACAATGAGGAAAAAAGTGATTGGAAAATCTCATGAGCCGAACGAGCCCATGTCGCCAACATGAACATCAAAGCTCAATATGTTGGAGGATGTGCGCTAACCAACAGGCTACTGTCCACATCAAACATCTTCTGTAGAACTCCTTATATACCACTTCTGACATAAAATATAAGATTTCACAGACTCCAATCAGCTTCACATTACAAAGCATGTTACATGACTCTGCCCAGGGAAGTCTTCAAGCAGATCAGGTTTTTCTTATCTAGATTCATTTGAAACTACTCCATTCCCTCTTTTGAAAAAAAAAAAAAAAAAAAAATGGAAAAGTGGAAGGAGGGCATGAAAAATGCTTCAGAGTGAAAATGGAATATGTAGAAAGCAACATGAAAGCAGAAGGGAAAGTCTTTCACTTTTGTGCATGCTGCTGACTCCGTGACTACAACAGCAGTGTGACTGACTTATGATAACAAATAGTGGATGACCAATATGGGTTTTTCAATGATTGATGCCATTTACCGATAGGCTAGTGGAGTTGCCGATGGTTGATAAATGCCAGTATTATGCATGTTATATACACTCAAAAAAATATTTTTGCCAAACTTTAAGATTTACGCATTTCAATTTCATGACAAAATTCCACCAAATTAAATTGGGAAATCTTTGATCTAATTTTATTAATAAAGCTTAAATAGAGTATTCAAAAATGTTATAGAAGTTTGTTATGAAATTGAAATGCGTAAATCTTAAAGAAGGGCTTAATTGTTTTTTTGTTGAGTGTAGGTTAATAAAATGTGTATATATACAGTATGCAATTTCAAGACATCAAATTTATTGATGGAATACAAGGAATTTGTATATTTCTAAATAGCTAAAATATGACCAAAATTATGAAAAACTAATGATAACATAAAAACATTTAAATTCATATTTCCGTAATTTAACAAGTTAAAAGGAACCCTGTATAATTTATAAAGGCATTAGCTGAAAGAGAATTTCTTTCATTTATGGAAGCAAAATAGTCATTATGTTTGAAATATATCAACATGAATTGGAATCGGAAGCTTGTGAAACAGAATAATGATTGTAACGGATGGGTGAGAAGAGGCGGGAACTGGCAGAGCAGTCAATGTTAACTTTAATAACATTATTAACTCAAATCAATTTAAACACATAGACAAACACACACAGCGAATGTAGCAATGTAGTCATTCAGCATTTCAAAAGCTATAAATATGCTTATCATCTGTGGTGGGGTTAGAGCCTCTTTTCACACGAGTGTCACACAAGCCACCACAGAACTACTCGTGCAAGCGATCCACTCTCCACTGTCTAATGCATCTCTGGAGCAAGCAGATGCGCAAGCATCAATCAGACTTATCTCAGGAACATGTATATTGAGGCAGGACAGTGCAAAGCGGATCACTTGAGAGAGGTTATGCGCAACATTTCTCAGGTGAAGCCAAGCTTCAATCACCACACACAGAAGTGTTTCAGATGAAAAACATTAAGCTCTTACAAAGCGCTTCAACCAGACTTACCTTGATATTGTGGTGCAGACCTAAAACATTAGTGGCCCATTTAAATTACACTGAGAATTTTCTAATTTAAAGCACCATGGAATTTAGGGTGTGTTCACACTTGTAGTTAGGTTCTCTTGGTCTGGACCAAAAAAGAAAAAAATACATTTAGTCCTGGGTCGCTTAGCATTAACTCTGGCATTATTAACACAGAACCAAACGATACAAAACCAAAGGCATCAAGAAAAAGTCACAACCTGATTGGACAGCTATTATGATGTATATTTTTTGACGGAACTAGCCGATCATCCAAAACAATGCTGGCTGCTGGGCGAAGTGCTCTCGTTATATTTATAGATGTATATATGGTGGTATTTTTACCAGCAGAGAACCAACAAAGAGCTAATAAAATGTGTAAAGGAGTCAAAACAGCACCAGCAATTCCTCAGTTGCACACACAAACGAAGATATGCTGCAAGGAAGGCAGTTCCAACGCCTGTAACGAACTGTAGTGGGCAACATAGGTCCTATGATGAGAAGATCCAGGTATGCTTGAGGTCAGTATTAGGCAAATGACTTCCTGTTGTTGGTCCGTTTATACGTCTTTGGTCCATGTTGCATTTCTATATCAATCGAAATGCACCAGAGTTTGTTTGGAAGCGGACCGAGACCCACTTTTCAGGTGGTTTCGGTCTGCTTGTTTGGTGTGCACCAAGGTTCGTGTGACAGCGTTCACATTTGTTCAAATGAACCGCACTAACAGAGCAATCGCACCAGAGTTCACTTTAATCGAACCAAACCTGCCAAGTGTGAACACACCCTTAAAAATATTATTCTGCTAAACAGCAAGAGATTCTAAACAGCACTGACTAGGACAAGAAACAACACTGTTTCATGCACCAACATAAATTATAAAGGCCCAGGTGTACTTTGAATTTGTGTATTCTGGATCGGCTCGCGACTGGTTGACCGCGTTGCCTTTGTGAGTATACTCGTCTGTTCGCGATCGAAAACGAATGTGTTTGACGCATGCCCATAACAACTTCTTTGCGATACTCTTTTTGTAGAGTCAATGGCCGGCACATGCGTGACGATGCGCACAGATGATGTCCGCGAGTTCTGGCCGGCCCATGGTCAGGCCACGCTGACTAGATTATGACTACATTTACGTCACACATACTGTGCGTGGAGCAACCAGCAATGCGGACGCATGAAGTATACATTGGCCTTAAGACTTTTTGAACTACACATGAACATCCTTAATAAAATTCACTGTAAACTATAACCAAGTAAACAAAGTTTCATATTAAATGATCTCTCATGGGAAATCCATTAGACTGGCAGAAAAGTGGCAAATGTTGGCCACGATATAATGAAGGGGCCCGTGAAAAACGCTGCCACAACAACCCCTATTTTACTGCCATTCATTATAATAGTACAAAAACAAAAGACATTCTAGAGATTAGAGTGAAAATTTGAATAGTTACCAGTTCCCCTGAGAATGTATCCTCTGTGCTCAGCACAATGACACCATCCAATGAAACGGTGTCACACAATGACAGAATTGCCTTTGAGGTTGCGAGCTACTTGCTCATTGTTTGGCTGAGCGGCCGACCACACAATTCAAGATGAAAAAGAGTTATAACTTTCCCAGTGACAGCAAATCCCCTCTATTTAATTTGCACAAGGCTTCTAGTGAACTCGTGTTTAAATGACTGGAAGTCTGGTTTCTCTGCTGGTGAAAATACAGGCCTCACACAGCACGTCCACACTGCTTTCCCAGCGGCCCAACTAGCATTCCATACATATCTGCACATGGAACTCTTGGAGCTACAGTTCAATTCTCTCTTTCATTTGGACACTGTTTACATTATGCGACCACTTAAAACAATGAATGGAATGAAATGCCAAGCTTTTAATAACTACAATACTGACTTATTTCAATACGTGATTTCCAACTCAACTTTCAGCAATAAGAACATACAGCAGACTATTTTTAGGAATACTGCAATAATGGTGCATGCTTCCTGTTGAAATGTTTGAAATTTTCAAACATAAAGCCAACAGACAACCTCCCATTTTATTATATTTCAACCATTGCATTTTCAAGTAAAAAAAATCTAAAATTTTGCTGCGACCCACCCACTATTAGTTAGAGCCATGTAAAATTCCATTTAGTTTTAGCCAAGATGGCTTTTGTGGAAATCATGCAGGTTACACATGAGCAAATGTTGGTATCAACTTTTATATTTGACTGACAATCAAAATAAATTGTGAGGATTGGTAAAGGGAGATCTAATTGAAATGAAACCCATTTCATACATAAAGAAGCCCAGCTCTATAATAAACACGTCACCATCATCCCTGACATTTACCAAGGCAATGGAGTTATTCTCCAAACTTAATGTAGCCATAATGGTTATTATCTTGCCAATCATTAAATGGCAAAATTAAATTGATTGTTTAATGGGGAATTATTACAGTTCTCAAAGAGAAATGAAGCACTATCTGAGAGAAGCTGTTAAGTGATATTGTTTTAAATGATCCATCACTGTAATTTTCTGTACTCAGCCTGCTTTAATGAACTGAAAAGGCAGTATTATGAGTATCCCAGTTTTGTAATGCATTACATTTTGTGTGCCACCGTTAAAGGCAACACATGACTGGCATGCTCTGTCAGGTATTACAGTAATTCGGTGACTCTTTTTGAACTTCAATGACCTTTTACACCATCAAAAAGCATCCAATGGGGAACAACAATAATGCCATCATACTTTCCAAGTGCTGTAACATGTTAAATCCAACCCAACAGTCGTAAACAAGACAAATGGATTTATTTAACAGTACAATTTAAGATTAATGTCATCCAATTAGAGATTTAAACAACAATTAGGCACAGTGATTTTGAGTAATTGGTCACTAGGTAGTTTAAATGGCCAATAAACTGGAGTCCATGATGAACAGAAATGCTTTTCACTATATATTATTTGCACATAATTTGATTGGGTTCTATTGGGTTATAGACTATTTAAATTCACGTTCAACAAACCTCTTCTCTTCCTTCACATTGCTTCACTGTATCAGCTCTGGACTCTGAAATGAAAACACTTCCATCCCAAACTGTGCAACTTCCCTCGCTTCTTAATCATCACTTCAATCTGAGCCCCCGCCCTCCACAACCAAATAATCATTAAACTTCATCCAATAAAGCGTACAGCTCCACTCGCGGTCACGTTTACCTGTCTCTGGGGTCTATCCATGACGTTTGTCGAGTGTTGTGGTCAATGTAAAAGACTCTGCCATCATAATCCCTGGCTTCCTCCCAGCCCGGGGGCAGCGGCAGCTCCGAGCTCTCTCTCCGCTTACAGCTGCTCACCCACGGCATAGCGCTGCTGGGACGGTAGGGGGGTCGAACCCCCTGCCTTTACTCCAACAACAAATATATCACAAACTTCTGCTGCATTACAAATGTTGAACTCCCATCGACTCTCTGAAAAACACAAACTGCACAACGAGGTAACGAGCGGGACTTAAATCGACACAGGCTGTCCTGTATCCACCTTTTCTAAAAACTTTTGCGGCGTTGTCATGTCTCTGTGTGTCGGTCCTCCATGTTTGACTCTATCTACCATCTTTCATTCCACAGTGTCCATATTCGGGCAGGCACATTTGCATAGTCACCGCCCCCACACGCATACGCATATGAAACCGAGCCAATAGCGACACACATATGATTTGGGGATTTTTGTTGATGGATACAAGCATTGTTTTTATTTTATTTTTATTTTTGTACACACCCTCTCAATTTATAAATGTAAATAATTGTTAATATAATTCCTCAAAGCAATGTTCAATCTCAATGGACACATTTTAAACTATTTAGAATTTTTTAAATCTTGTAATTCGTTTCTTTAGATCATTAGAAGTGTGAATATGCTTTAATACGTACAAAATAAATATCATTATTATTATTGGTTTAGTAATATCGCTATAATCTGTGCTTGGATATTTTTCTGGTAAAATAAATATTCCGGCCAATCTCAGAATGAAACCAACGATTTGTGGGACCATGAGTTCACATTGTCTTAGTATAAGAGCGACATCTAGTGGAAAAAATCTCAGGTCACAGGTTCTCAGGCTTTTCTTTAAAAAGCAACACGTGTAATATTTCTCACTGTATCCGTAGATAGAAGTCTTCATTTGTTTCATCACTTATATGTTCCTGAAGACACTGACCAACCACCGTTATTTTATTCACCTCAGTTAAAAATAATTGAACTCTTAGTTCTACAAAAATTTTTTGTCATATAAAGCCTATTCATTATTTGACCCTCTTTAAAAAAAAATGTTTATAAATTCTGAGGATCATATAAATTCACTGACATTCTTAACTGGTTTAAAAAATGCATTTTAAAACTATAGCATATCTATTAATATAAAATAGCCCTCATTGCTTCATGTAATGTTGATTTTAACAATGATAATATGCCATTTTATTTCATAAGCACTTTTAAAAACAACTGTAGTTGACCAAAGTGCTTTCCTGATCATTAAGAAACATAAGAAACATAAAATCAACATACCTCATACATTCAAAAGACATCATTGCCATAAATCATTGCCTCTCTATTAGGATCTAATAGTTAGAGGAAGAATGTTCTAAACATTGGGAGCAACAACAGAGAAGACATGATCACCTTTAGATTTTAATCGAGACCGTGGGACAGATAATTGCATTTGACCCAAAGATTTCAGAGGTCTTGCGGTATGATTGGGACAGATACTATCCACAACGAATTGCAGCTAAGCCATATAAATCCTTGAAGACAAACAACAGAACCTTAAAATCAATTCTATATTGAACTCATAGCCAATTGAGAGACCCCAGCACTGGTGTAATATGTATATTTTGTTTGGTATCTTTTAAATTCTGTTTGGTCATTTCAGTCTAACACCTGTTATTTTTTCATCTACTTCTCCATCTGTCTCTCGTCCCCTGTTGCATAATTTAACATTTGATCCTGCTTATGACTTCCATGCATATTAGATAATGTGGTGTACATTAAGAAAAATGGGACCATTTTTGACAGTCATCTAATTGACAGTGCTTAGTTTACCTGAATTCACCCAAACATGTAAATACATTAATATGGCCTCTCATAAATTAAAATAGAAAAGAAAAAAAAAAAAGATTGTCATATATGTTAAACCTTAATTCTATGTATCATAGATGATCATATATGTCCTCAACTCACTGGTCCAGTTCCTTGTTATGCTGTTTTCCTGTGAAAGTCAATCTTAATTGTCCTGTGTTCATCCTCTTCCATTTCAGTGTGTGTGTGTGTGTGTGTGTGTGTGTGTGTGTGTGTGTGTGTGTGTGTGTGTGTGTGTGTGTGTGTGTGTGTGTGTGCGTGTAAATAATGTGTTTGTTGAGAGCCATTGTCACATCACAGAATTCTTCCTCAGCCTCCCACTTCCATAAAATACACACATCTTTCTCTGCACCATTTTCAAATGCCGCAGAAGCCCGTATAACTCTCAAACAAGTGAAGCAGCCTCATGCTTAAGGTACTGTAACACTCTCATATCCTTGACTACTCTTTAGGCACAGCAAAAGAAGTAACCTATTGACATACAGTAACTTGGATACTGACCAGTGAA
Source organism: Xyrauchen texanus (assembly GCF_025860055.1). Lineage (NCBI taxonomy): Eukaryota > Metazoa > Chordata > Actinopteri > Cypriniformes > Catostomidae > Xyrauchen > Xyrauchen texanus. The sequence continues at coordinate 24,516,092 of NC_068288.1, read as the reverse complement.
TACTGATGGCAATGCTTAATTCCATAATGCTGCATGGATATTTTAATTAAGAAAATTAGAAAATATGTGGAAACTATCTTGCTAGTTATAATGCAACAAATGAAGCTTTGATCATTCTGAAATAATAATAATAATAATAATAATAATGGACCAGTTGGGATGTTCATAGTTTAGTATATCTCACAAGCTTATTGTGATATTGTAAAGGCTTTGAAATAATAATTAAAAAAAAGTCTCCACTTTGCTCAAGGAAAAGCTGTCAAATTATTTTAACAGTTCTAAAAGAAGTAGTTCACTTCAGACGCATACTTCATTTCAAATCTACTGATTAATAATAATAATAATAAACATTATTCTGGAATTATAGTCAGCAGACATCAATGGTAAAATGGTAATGTACTCGTTGCATATTTGCTGTACTCTACTTTGGGTTACAGAATCAGCTGCCAGGCACTTAGTGGAGCTTATCTCTCACCCATTTGTTCTTTCCAAAAAAAATTGTAAACAGCAAAAATGTTCCTCACTGTTTGTTACCTTTATAAACCTTTGTCTTTTCCCCATGGCAACCCTGTCAAGTGTTGTTACCAATAGCATAGAGAGAAAATTAAACGATGCAACCAAACAGTAATGAGTTGGTAAAATCTAAATGGTTTGTCCCATTAAAAAGACAACAATCAACCTTTTAATGGCATCCTGTCTACAGTTTAATGGCATTTGGTCTCAGCTGCCAGTCTGGGGTCTGAAGCTCTCTCTCTCTCTCTCTCTCTCTCTCTCTCTCTCTCTCTCTCTCTCTCTCTCTCTCTCTCTCTCTCTCAGTAGGATCCTAGAGGGCAGGGCCTAAGATCCGAGAGCCCACTCTCTCCATCTGTACCCTTCCTGTACCTCTTATGCTCAGATGATGAGTGCCTCTCTTAGTGGAGATCAACTGACTGTGAAGAACTTGCTAGCAGAACTGTATAGGTTAGTGCTGGATCCAAGGTTGCACTGTACTTCGAGATCATCACTCTTCTCTTTCTCTCCATTTCTCTCTTTCTCATAAAGAGGAGGCTCTTGAGGTACTAGAGCCAGACGTAGAGGCTGTAGGACCCTGATTCGGACACGATATTTAGCAGTAAACATGGCAAACCCCTGCATGTTGGCTCTAGAACTACTGGGGATGCTGATTGGGACAGGAGGTTGGTTCTGCAAACTGGCTGCCACTATCATGCCTCAGTGGCTGTCACAGTCTCCTGAAATGATGTCCACAGAGAGCTATGAGACAGGGCTATGGGAGGCCTGTGTGGTGCAGGAATCAGCTGGAAGCGAGTGTCGTCCCTATGACACTATCCTAGGCCTACAGCATATGTTCACGCTGGCTCGGGTTCTGATGTGCCTGTCAGATGCCACATCTCTTCTTGGTCTTCTCCTGGCCATCCCTGCAATGAGTCAGATCAACTGTTGTAAGGGTGAGGAGGGGCAGCGGATCAAGAAAGGTTTGAAGATCACAGCGGCTGTGTTTTTGTGCATTGCTGGATTGCTGGTGCTTGCTCCCGTCTCGTACGTCGCCCATGACATTGTACAGAAGTTCTTTGATGAGACGGTACCTCATATAGTGTCACGTTCAGAGTTTGGGGACGCACTATTTGTTGGCTGGGCTGCAGGATTTTTGGACATCGTTGCAGCCATACTGTTATTTATATCTTCTTGTTTTAGCTCAAGAGAAAGTGAACCACATCTGATGTATCACCATCAAAGACAAGTGATCAGAACTGTTGATGGATCTTCAAGGAAACGCACTGAGTATGTTTGAGTGTATATTGTATTCAGTCATTGTAGATTTAACTTTATGAATATACTGAATTTTTATCTTGTAAAGGCATTTTTTTTTTGCCCCTTTGGAAACCTTTTATAATTACACTCGGTGTATCCTTCAATTAAACCCATAAAAAAGGTGAAGCATTATCATGTATATATCTTTCCATATATATATTTTCAAGTAGCCTAATTATTTCTCCTCATGTGTCATATAATATGAATATAGGTAATATGAATCTTTAAAGTTTGTTTGTATGTTTTTAACTGCTTTCAAAGAGCTGTAGTGAATGAAAGGTAAGAATGTTTTTTTAGTAAACAGTTTGATGTCTTTCATAAAGGAATTTTGATCAAAAGAATTGTTTGTGAAATCCCTTTTGGGGTATATTTGAGGTGTTTTCCCTACTCTTTTTTACAATATACAGTAGTGTTTAAAGACATAATGTACAACAGTACATAGGGTTTAAAGACACACTACATGAGGCCTGAAAAAATGTACAACAAAATGTGTAAAGTTAAGACTAAAGGTTCACACTTGCATTAACACACTGCTTATCAAGTAGACAGGTACTTTTAATGTCACCTGCAAAAGCAGCGCATATTGTATGGAGAGCAAGTGAAGAGCACTTTAAAAAACAGCCAACTGCTAATCCTGAATACTGTCTACTTTTATTTAGGAATTGCATCTGAGCTCATAAGTCGTACATATCAGCATACATAATACTCTCTGTGTAGTTGTTTATGCATTTCTAGTATGTTGAGTAAATGCAACAAAAGCATTATGTATTAATTTATTACAGGATGTGAAGTCAGTCTGATGTCAGCTTTGAAACAAAAAGAGTACAAAAAGGATAAACAGGACAAAATAAGAGCTTTTGGTGTTCTAGTGTGTTCAGTCAGATGAGCTAATGGCAGTGAAGTGCCTGTTTGAGTGTAATTGTCACTGATGGTCTCTCTATCAGAATGTACACTAAGCTGTGTTTAATGAAGGCCCTAACGAGCAGCATGTCCTCTGAGGAATGCAAAACAGTGCTGCCTTCTCCTTTCCATCATTACTCTGATTTGACCAGGCCACGAGCAGCTAGGGGGTAACTTTCCTCCGGAATACTGCATCAGGTATTGTCCCATGCCAGATTGATGCACAACAAAGAGGCATCATCCGAACTGAATCACATTAATTGGTGATTGGATCCAGATGCAGTTCTACCCTAAATATGTTATATACTTTGTGATACAAGTAATATAAAGGGAAAGTGGACACAAAATAATAAAAGTTATGTTGTTCCAAACCTGTATGTCATTCAAAATCCAACTCACGTTCTCCCACGGAGCAAAAAAGGAGGTGTTAAATGTTAGCCTCAGTCACCATTCACTTTAATTGAATAAGAAAAAGATGCAGTGAAAGTGAATGGTGACTGAGACTAACATTTTGCCTAACATCTCCTTTTGTGCTGGACAGAAGAAAGAAAGTCATACAGGTTTAGAACTAAATTAAGGTGAGTAAGTTGTGACAGAGTTTTCATTTTTGGGTAAACTATCCCTTTATCCTATTAAATGGTAGGGAGAATTGGGGTAAGTTGGGCCACTTTTTGACATTGCATGTCAAAAAGTGGACTAATTTTCCTGAATTCACTCTACATTTGTCCCAGCGTAGACATAGGCCAATGTGACAACACAGTGTATAGTGATTTTGTTGGCTGACTGCTTTATGGACGAAAAGTTCTCAGACTTGAAGGCGCCAAAGAGATCGTGTCCTAATCAAACTTCCTGCGATGGATATTGATAGTGAAAATGAAAATGGGTGGTATGTTTAGATTTAGATGTTTAGTTGTTAACGCTCATTTCCAGCTTTTGGCTGGGAGGGTAATTACTCTCGGCTCTCTGGGAGAGGAAATGGTATTTCTTTGACTCATTAGGAGTAATGTCCTAAAGCAGCTCACTGCAAACAATCGAGAGTGAAAGAAGCTGATAAACGAAAACATTGCACATAAATGCGTTACAACATTATATATTATTATATGAATTATTTAAATGGTTATATACCAAATTATATTTATGTGGGGCTCTTCTCAGTGAATAATGATATGTGATAAATTGTGATTATTTCAGTTAATCAATAGGCACATCATGTCATTTATTAAATAAAAGTTGTTTAATTAATTGGAAGCCCTACTAAAAATACAACTTACTGTACTTCTGGCACCACACCTTGGACATAACACCTGGAAACTTGTCAACAACACCTCAAGCTATGCCCACTAGGGGCAGTGTTTATAATTATGGGAAGCACAGAGAAATTTCATCAGCTGAACTTTGGACATCCTCTCACCGAATTAACAGTGTGTTACTATCTTTTTTCTGCAATCTGGTCTTAAAGTAAAAACTTTACTATCACCACATTTTTGCAAAATAGCTTTGGTTGATTATTGGTGATAAAACAGTTGTTGGAGGAAAATGCCCAGAGGCCCTTGACTGGCTGGGCTTTAATATTGCGTGATCCAGTTTGGCGATTCCCCCGCTCAAAAACCCATCAACAATGAAAACGAAGATATGAAGATATTGCAAGACATACTGAAAATGCAATGCTTTGTCACGGTTAAACATCGGACACCAAAAGCACATTGCCTCAGCAGTGTTGATCACACAACACACCTGTCAGTGCACACCATCAAAACACACCTCACCTTGCAGATCTATTTAGTCCCCCAGTTTATCATAAAAAATAAATAAATAAATAAAAAAAAAAACATTTTTTAAGTAGACTCATTAATTTTTCCATAGCTCTTTTCCCAGGTTTTAATTAGGGAAATGTACTAATCGATCTTGAATTGACCCATAATGACATCGGTACATCGGTGTTGTTTTGTGTCTTAACTCAGTCTTAAAGATTTTTTGTTGGTCAATGATTTTTTTATTCAGTATTTACAGCATCAGCCCATTAAAACACAGTGGATGTACACAAGCTACATTATAGTACATAGAAAATATTTGACTTATTCTCTGGTTTTGATCTAATCTGTAATCCGTCTGACAGTCTGAGATAGTAAATATAGACAGTTCTAAAGAACAGACAGTAGTATGCTGTTTAAGTATACAGTATTCTGAAAGAGATCTGATCTGATTCTTTTTTAATTATACACTGATTTTACTGACATTAATACGGCAAAACCTTTAAACTGAATATATTTTTCTTGCCCTAAAACAGACTTTTAATATAATGGCAAATACCACTCCTAGTCTGTGCTCAATTGGGCCTGTTTTTCTTAACCCTGGCTCTGTTTGTAGAGTGTACAGTATGTTAAGAGTCCTGACCCAGTTCTTCCCATGGCCAATCCGCCCCTGTGCCTGACATCAACACTTCTTGTATGATCATACATACTGTGATAAGATAAAAGTGTTGGCAAGTGTGAAGGCCAATAGCATTCGTGGTTGGATAAGACATTACAGATAAGACAATATGTTGGATGCACAATGTCTGTATTTGAAGAAAACCATTTAATACAATTAAATACAAATTTAAATTTGAATGTTTACATTTGCATCAGTTGCACATTCATTGCACATTCATATTTACTGTATCATTAGTCCTTACTTGGAATGACAAGATGAAATGTGTCATTACACGCTGTGGCATAATGTCATAAGTGATCATGAGCAAACAAAAATGTTCAGGAATGCCAAAGTTTGCTTTGTTTTACAGGAGGTTTCAAACTGAGATTCATGAAAGATTGTTTAATTCCACCACTCTCAGTCACATGAGAGGAGAAATGTGTTTATGTAAGCTGCCCTCTTCGAGACATCTGTCTCCACACGGGGCCTTGACTCGTCACTGTGAGGATGTTTCTGTCACCTCTTCCTCAAAACAATGAACGTCAAATCAGCAATGGCCCTGAAAGTCCATCCTGGCAGACAAACTCTCTACTGTTCTGAACTCACTATTCTTTTGAAACTTAACACGTATTCTTTGGTTTGATTTGAGAGTTAATTTGAGTGTTTTACATGGTGTAGCAATCTTGACAGACCAGTAAACCAACACAGAAAACAAAAGCAGCTTTAATTGGGAAGAAATTATTTCCCTTTGTGGCGTAATCAGGGTGATTATGTGGTTTTATAATGGACAAAATCATGTAATATCCAGTAGGATTTGTCAAAATTAATGTTCAGTTTTAAGAAGATTAAATGTTGGCAGGTAACAAACTCGAGGACCATGAGTGGTGTTGTAAAACACAGTAATAAGGGCAAGTGTCAAGCTGTGGAATAACAGTAAAGTTCATTCCACTCATTGCACTGGTTATTTTCTCTTTAAGCCAAAGCACATTGTCCCTGCTCCAAGATCCATTCTTAGTCAGCTTAATCATAGCTGTAATCAGAGGCATGCAAGCCAAGACGTATCCAGCGTCATTTAGTGTTGATGCAGTTTAGTGGCAGGTGAATATGTAGTGGCCACAAAAACTGTTTGGACACTTCAATCAAACTTAATTATTGTATGAACGTCATTGCATGAGATAAGAAAATGTCAAATAATGGCCATGCCAGACCTTCATGCCAGACATTTTCTCAGAACAAACTTAAAGCAATTTTTGAAGTTACTTTTAACCAGATGGTTCAAGGTAATTTTAAATGGATGTAGTTCACACAGGTTGACAACCAGAAAGTGTCCAATATATTTTGCACTCATTTTGAACAGTAGATCTGTTTTTTAAAGTATAAATGTTTTTATTTATTTATTTTTTTTTTTGCTTAAAGAATGTGCTTGTGTTTCTTTGAAATAAATAGGTTTGATAGGTTATTATCTAATACAATTACATAATGACATATTTTTAAGTGTGGCTGAAGTGTCCAGATACTTTTTGGGGTGTATATATATTATGTAGGAAAACTACTCAATAAAACATTTTAAACAAATGGGCTGATTAATAATCATCACTATAACACTCATTTTAACCACAATACCACTTCATTATTATAACCATTGTTTAACTATGTATGCAGAGATAGTATATTGCAATGAATATGGATATATATTTTTGTTATGACTATTATAAAATAATTAAATGCCCTATACTCTATTTGATAACTGTCAGGATACACACTAGGACAACAAGGTTAGAAGGATTCAGAATAACTTTTAATGAAGCTTTCGTAGGACAGTAGGGAAGCTCAGATGCATCAACGGGCGCTGTGAGTATAATACTGATGAATGACCGTCTTTTCTCTTGCAGATAACGGCAGGCTTGAGTGTGGTAAGTATCACAATCCAAAGGACGCGGAGTATGAACACCAGGGAGATGGAGGAGTCTCTAGACGAGGGAAAACAGGTAAGTAACACAAGGGTGTACTGAGGAAACAGACTGGAATAGTCTCAGGAACAATTGTCTGAAAAGCACAGAGAGCAGGTTAGTGGATATTTCCTCGTTCAAGGTTTGACAGAGACTGGAGGTGAGTTGTGCTCTTAAATAGTGCTGGTGATTGCTGGATTGCTGGATTGATGACAGGTGCAGGTGATTAGTATTCGGGTGAGTGTGATCTTTGTGTTGTGGATGTGAGTGAGCCTGATTGCCTCCTGACAATAACAGATTCAGTAATTATAATCACTATGTGTCCTGCTCATTATGTAACAAAAAATAGGGGGAAAATCAGTTTGAAAGTCTAGTGTTATCTCTTAGATACTGTACAGTACATGCTATATTTGATTCTTTATTGTTTAATCACATTGATTGAAAATTCTGGAATTCAATTTAATTAATCAATGGACTATTTTCACATTACCAGGTTTGGAATGCAAAAGGAAACTATAGTGGAGCAAACCTTTACAGAGGTACATGGGAGACCAAAGCAAATATAATTTTTGCATTCCCATTTGCTCCAAAATAAAAAAAAAGAAAAGAAAAGAAAAAGAAAGAAAATAAATGTCTTTCTTAATTACGGTGGTCAGAAAAGCGAACACCATCACAATAGCATTGCTTTTCCATTAATATGAGGGAAATATAACACAAATTGTTGTGATATAAATATACATTTTAAATTATTTAAAAATTTAGGATGAAAAATAAATGTAACAAATGACATTACTGAGGCAAAAGTTTTGCAAAGCAAAATGACATGCTTTAATACATGTTTGGATGCAGATTTCCTTTGAAATGACCAACAAGGGGCTCCAAAAGTGAGTCTAATGGTGTTGTAATCAGATGAGGTTTAAAAGGTGAATGTTAGGTCCCTAAGGTATCCTAAAAGTTTAACCTAAACCTAACCAGTAATTTCTTAGCTAAAACCAATTCATAAACCTTACCGATAGTGTTCTAAATGTATATGAAACATGAAAAGCATGTTTTCTAAAGCAACCACGTCATTTTGTGTCACTTCTATGTCTCACATGTTGGCTTGCATGCTTTGCTGGGCTTAACCCTCAGTCTAGCAAGTCCAAAATTAAACACTCTATGAGGTGAGATACCAATCACACTACTAATCACATTGGAATAAGTGTGTATATGTAGGTGGGTCTGTAATAAAAGTATTAAAATGTATAGTTTAAACGATGCGTTAGAGTTAAAGTGTTTAGATATCATAACATAGCAGTGTGCGAGTAATAGAGTGAACAATTATAATCAGCCATTGTACTCGCGATTTGTGTGAAAAGAAAAAAAGCACTGTTGTTGTAGTGTAGTGTCAATTTCACCAGGAAACTGTAGTAATACTTTGAAAATGGCACTTAAAATCTAAGACTATTTAGCCCAAAATGTAACACTGGTATTAAAATGAATAGGAGAAATTGGAACACCCAATGGACAACAGTTAGAGGGTCCTGCCTTACGGGTATAAGAGCCAATCACCTTTTAGATACAGACATCGCTGTCAGTCAACTCAAGAATGCACATGCGCATTAGATGAACCAGCCTGAAAAATAGAGCTTTTGAAGCTTGATCGGAGTTAAAGAAGAACCATTTACGATATTATTGTTGTCAGATTTTACTGTCATCATGTACTTTGATCATAAGTTTCACCAACAACTTTTTTCCCCATTCAAGTGGATAGAAGCCGTACTGTGCTGCTTGTTTCGAAAGTAGCTGCCCAGCCTGCACGGGAGTGTTCCAAAGAAGGCCGCCGAGTTGACTGAGGTGACCGAGGGGCTTTGGCAAAACTCAGTGGTCATATTTACGTTCATTCTATGAGACTAAAGGTGTCTAAATTATGTCTGCTCTGACCCACCTAGTGGGTCCCTAGTATCAAAGGCAGTTCTGATGCTGCTTAAATTCTGTGTAATTAAAATACAGCATCAGAGCAGCCTTAAACTTTGTTGTTGTCATGACAGAACATATGTTTCATACTTTCATTATATATTTAAAAGTGCAATTGCATATTTTCATTCATTTCATACTTCTACAGTGTATTCATATTTTTTATATTTAAAAGATTAATCTAATAAGATTATTTATGCAATTGCAATTGCTGTGTAAATGCATTAATGCCACCTATGAGCAGCGTTAAACAGTCTGTGTAAATACACCTTAATGCCATTTAAGAAACAGCTTCTGTGCCACCTTTGCAGTTTAAAGATGGCTTGTGTTACAAATTGTCATAACAATTGAAAAAGGTAAATTATTGTGATTTCCTGTGCCCATCAGTCGACAATCACAGCTGTGCTGATATTCAGTACAACAAATCGAGTTACTGGAAAATTCAGACACAACATGACCAGCTATTTTATTCAGCTTTGTTACGTCAAAGAATATAGTTAGAAAATTACAAATCCAAAAAATTGGAATTCTATGAAGCAAATACAGACTTTGAAATTGGAGTGTTACAAAAAGTGAAACGTACCAGTGCTGTTATACGAAATAATAGGACTCTTGGAATGCTCCTTGCCTAATACATTTACAAGACTGGGAATTGCAGTTGTATAAATTATGTTTAGATATTCAGGCTGATTCTACACTCTTGAAGAATTCATCAAAGTTCCTGAAAGGTTTGTGTTTAGAAGTTAGAATAATTATACTTTATCATTAAAGGTTCTCCTCTGCCTCAAAGGCAGTGTTGATAATCCCCTCATCCTTGCTCTCTTTGATGGCATCAGGAAAGTCATCAGCCTTGAGATTTACATTACCTAAATGTTCCATTGCCCTACTCTTAGACATCTTAGTTTTGATGGGATGTGTATGGCACAGGAAGAGAAGTCCACTTATTATAAGCAATAGAGATGAGCCAATTCCGATCCCAATCCCTGGACCCACTTCCTGTCTTAGTGGGGCAGGAGGCATGTAGAAGTCTAAAGGGAAGTCTATAGTGAGATTTGACAATACAGAAGTCATATTCCAGAGCACAGGGACAAGTGAGCATGCCGCAGTTAGCCAGTACAAGATACCTGCCATCACAAAGGTCAGTCTGACATGCCTACTGTGAACCCCAATGAATCCATTTCTAACAGCATATCCAGCCACAAGGTTTGCAGCCACCCCCACACCAATGGCGGTCATGCAGAGTACCTGGGCGGCTGCTATCTCTGGAGGTGTGAATGAATCTGTTAGGCTGATGCTTTTGCAGAACTCAGCTGAGTCCAAAATGTGGGTGTTGAAACAGACCCTCCATACGCCCACCCAGGCCAGTCCTCCAGTGATGACAGACTGATCATCCACATACCATATCCTCCAGTCGTTCACCCCAGAAATGGATGCGATCAGAATCCAGCCTACAAACCCAAGCATCAGACCCAAGAACTGGCAATGGGTTGACTGGGCCAGGTAAGCCATGACTAAAGCTGAAGAACATCCAGGACCAGGTAGTGATGAATAATTCCCTTCAGGTCCGCACACAGTCCTTTAGACCGTTGTTGCATTGCAGTCACAAGACTTCTGTCAGATCGAATAAAGAAAAGTTAAAATGCAATTTTTAACTACAACATTGATGGTGAGAACTAACAGAGGATGTAATCACATTTGTCCATTAAAGACAAAGACAATTCCAGACAGGACTGTGCACACACATTGTGAGGGGTGGTAGCACAAGCCAGTTAAAAGGGCAATTTATAAAAATAATAAGGAAAGTCCCTCTGTCATTTAGTCACGTTGATCCAAATGTTATGTTTGGCAGTCCAGCATGGGAAACTGGATGCAGTTATCAATCAGAAAGAACTTAATCAATCAGGGGTTTCAAGCTCATTTTGGTTAAGCACTAGATTAGACAAAAAGAAGTCACCTTATTTGGGTCAGTTTTTTTATTTGTTAAAAATTAACGCACACATGAAGAGTAAATGGACAACATAAGCTGTTTTGGATCTTTAAAAGTCCAGTTTCAATGGACTTTATACTGCTATAATAACTAATATTGGGGTAAAACGTTTACCAGGGAATTTACCAATTTCATTCCGTAGAGTGAATGCCTTTAGATTACATACATACCAAGCTGGCAAATAAAATAATATTCTGAGTTTAATACAAACAAAGCTCAATTTGTGGCATAATGTTCATCACCACAAAAATTTATTTTGACTCTTTTTGTTGTTGTTATAAAAATAAACAAATATAAAGTTACAGCAAAGGGACTTAAAATGGAAGTTAAATGTATCAGTTCATAAACTCTCAAATACACACTGCTTCAAAAGTATGGCTAACAGATGTAAATATACTTGACACATGATTTAAGTGTGATAAAAATCACTTATAAACTTATATCATATACCAGGATTTGTTGTCATGGCTACACAGTTGCAAAATTGCATATAACTGTACACAGGTCAAATGCTATTTTATCACATTAAAAACAGTACCGTTTATGGATTAAAAAAAAATAATAATAATAATAATAATATATATATATATATATATATATATATATATATATATATATATATATATATATAAATTGTAACAAAAAATTGTATTAATACGCTGTTTATGGATTAATCAACATGCCATTATTTGAATATGTTAAATCAGTGGTTCACAGCCATTTTGACTCCAAGACTCCAAGGTTTAATGTACATGTATCATGATTTTCTTTCTTTTTTTCCCCCAGATCTATTAAATCTAGTAAGTTAGATTATTATATTATTAACTTAAATTATTTTAAGTAATCTTCAGGCCCCCTAGTGGGCACCAACTCCACTGTGTTAATGGTATAAATGCAAAAAAAAACAAATGTTTACTGTTTATAATAATTGTCTTTTATAGAGACTTTTAAAATACTTTTTGTCTTAAATGAAAGGACAGTAGAGAGGACACGGGAAAGAAGAGGAAAAGAGACAGGGTCATGAGGCAGGTCAGATTCAAACTTGTGTCTCCAAGTGCATAATAGCTATTTTTGTGTCACAAATACACTTATTGGGACATATCTCGGACAGTAAAAAGATCCTTGAAGAATATTCACAAAACAATTCTGCTTTAGATAGCACATGTACCCCTCTGAGATGTCTGTTTTAGATATTTTCATATGGAAAGCATCACATTTTAAATAACATCTGCTAAACATCTTAAAAAGATCAGATTTACAAACATTCTTAATCATAAACATCTCACAGACATCTGCTGAATGTTTTATTGACAACTGAGAGGAAACATCTTAAAAACCTAAAAAATCTACCAGATGTAAACACACACATCAAATTGTTTGACTGTTGTAGAGATTATAAATCGTCATGTTTAGCTGACCTCATTCCACAAAGCAATGAGCTGAGTATGTGATTGTATGACTTTATTTTCAATATTATTATTATTGTTATTATTATTTGTATTAACTGAAGTACCTAAAATTGTTGTGAAGTACCCAATGTGGATACTAGATTTGTACTTTTTGGAGAACTCATTAAAATATATTAAATATAAAATCAGATTTTGTTTGAATATTTATTGTATACAATTAAATGTAATTGATTGTGTAAAACAGGCCCATAAAATCGTAATATCGGTCGCAGGCCCCTGAATCATATAAAAATCATATCGCATCGGATCGGTGAATTAGAGAATCGATACAAGATCATATCGTGATGAAACTGGTGATTTACACCACTAATATGCAGTGGTTGAGAATAAAATAAAATAAAATAAAGGCAAAGAGCAATGTTTCCAGAGGGAGGAAAAGGGACACTGCACAAGACTTTGGCCAAGCAGGGAATCCTTCAGAGAGAGAAACAGAGGGATTCTCCCTGCATACTTGGGTTGTGAAAGGTAATTTATAGTACATCACGCACAGGAATCAGAGATGGGGGAAAGAAAAAAGAAAAAGAAGAAAAAGAAATTAACTTTTAAAAATTCAGTAGGCTATAGCTTTGGAGAATTGCTCTAAACATTCACATTCCTTTTCATATTATTATACCCCCAAAGACTCCCCAAAGATAAGTAAAAATTGTATATGATACAGCTAAAAAATATATACTTTGTAAAAAAGCATGTTGTTTAAAAAACAAACAAACAAACAAACAAACAAACAAACAGGCAGCTGTGGTTGCCAGAATAATTATGTAAAATATACAGTAAAAATGTAAACAACTTTACAGAATAACCTGTACATTTACAGTTTAAAACTGTTGTAATTTACATGACTATGCTGGCACTGTAAAATAAGAAATTAATTCTGTTAAATTTACAGTAATAAAATGTCATAAAAAGCAAAAAATCTGCTTTTTATTTTATAAGTTTTTTTTTTATCACTACAAAAATGACAGAAGAGCACACGATGACATGACATGAACACCAATAGTGGCTCTTCCTGGAGCAATGACCAGTAAACATGTAGAGTCAATGCTCAGTGTTGCTCACACAAACACTAAACACCATCAGGGTAACACATGTGAAATTTAATTAATGCAGTAAACATGAACTAAACTACATCAAATATAACACAGAACACCCCAATGTACATAACATATATTAAAAATAATAAGAAACATTCCTATAAAATATTATGGGTCATGCAGTGAATTGTGGGAACGACCGGTTACTGGTTTTTACTGTAATTTTAACAATTTCCTGTAAAAAAAATTGTACTTTTTATCATTAATTACCATTAATTATACAGAAATAATAATACTTTTTACATCTAAATGATTTATTTTTTACAACATTTTATTTAAAAAACTACTGTATTGAATATATTTAAAAAATATTTTAAAGTTTTTACTATATATTTTAGCTACCGTTTTTTTCTGTACCATTTTTTGTAATTTACTGTAAAAATTACAAACATTTTGTACATTGTAGGTTTTATTTTATCTGTTAACAGCCTATTAAATCCATACACTAGTGCTATTTCTTATTTGTTCACTATTCACAACTTTTTCTCCAGCTCCTTATCAGTCTAGGTTGTGTAAAATGACTTTTGACTAAACATGTTAGACAACCACTCCAATGTTAATATGTACATATGCAAACTTACCTCTGTAAAGCTCTGAGATCTGAAGCATCTTAAAAACTGTACGTTGTAAATCATAGCTCTGCCCAAATATAGGATTTGTCACCTCCACTGTTTAAATGAAAGTAGAAAATGACAACTCTTCCAACCGTCACCTACATGACAAACACAGCTGTGGTTAATAATTAATAGAGTAGATTCAATAAATGAAAGACAGAGGGTGAGGAGGATCAGACAATGCAAAACAAAGAAATGTTACTCTGTTCTGGTTCATTGAATTACATGTTAGCTTTCTCTTACTCAACTTGTGTGGTTAGGACCAATTTCTTGACCATAACTTGCCAATTCCTCCTATTACTCAAAAAACATTGCGCCAGCCTCTCCATCTCAATGCTTCTTGCACAGATAAAATAAACAGGACATTCCAGGATGTATAAAACAGGCTATGCAAGTTCATTTGGTTTAAATTTATTGAAAACATACCTTGTGTTAGTGTATGTATATGATAATGTAACATTTTTCTAGAGTAGTTTTAGCTCTCAGCACAAGCAGGTTATTTCAAATGTGTATTTATTTTTGTGTGCTTTTATACTGTATACTCTAACTAATAGAAAATTAGACAGAATATTTCACTAAAAGATAAACCGTTATTTATGACAACTATTATATAGTACTACTTTTTGTTTTCAGAATGGAAACATTTTAATATGTATTTGTAACATACTCCCTCAGAAAAGTCACCATTAACGTAGACCTTGCATCTCAGCAGATCGATACGTATGGTTTTGCCAATCAGATGGGACTTTTATAAATTCAGCCAATCATAATACAGCTACAGTACATCCAATTCTGTGACTCCAGTAGTACATACTGGAGAAAGTGAATGGGGTCAATTTGATTTTATGTTTACTTCAAATGCATTGCTATCTGCTTAAAGATTAAACTGCACAATGACAATTTATGACATTACAGAATCATTTTCTTTAAAGCTGCTTTGAAACGATGCGTGTTGTGAAAAGCGCTATACAAATAAAATAAAATGACTTGACACAGACATGAGACTTGGAGCAAAAGGCAGCAGGTATTTTATAGACAAGCACTTAATCCTTAATGATATAATATTACATAGTTTAGGCAAGTCTCTTAGATTCTTTAAACAAAAGAATACAGTCAATCCTAATTCTGATGTTACAATGCATCTTACGTTGAAATACATCTATAAAAAGTATGGTAGTTTGCTTGGCTAAAATAAAGTGAGAGGGTACGATACTAGTCTATTCAAGTTATATACAAAGATTCAAAAGGCTAAAATAAATTACTAAAAATAACATTGAATTATTTTTAACATGACCAGGATAGTTGGGCATGTAATTTGAAATAATGCACCATCAAAATATCATTATTAGAAGTTCATTCAACTTTCTGATGTAAATGGCATCACAGCATACATGCGTCACATGCATGGGTGGAAAATTAATGCTACCTGCATAGATGCTTTTGCAATTCTCTGTTTGTGTTTGTCTGAATAGCATGTGTTTTATAAGGGAAGACACTTTATGGAGGTGTCTTTCATTGCTCTCTAGTGGTTAAAAAGCTACAGTACAGTGAGCACACATACCATGTACAGACAGGTACATTGTGCAAACAGCGCTATAGTCTGTATTTAAATAGTTCTGAAAAAAGGGAAAAGCATGAAATTATTATTTCATCATAAAATGTTATGGGTTGTGTAACATTGAAAGGTCATGAAAGCTTAAAGAGATAGTTTACCCAAATTTGAAAATACTCTCATCATATACACACCCTCATGCCATGCCAGATGTGTGACTTTCCTTCTTCTGCAGAAAACAAATGAAGATTTTTAGAAGAATATCTCAGCTTTATTGGTCCTCACAATGCAAGTGATTGGTGACCAGCACATAAAAAGTACATAAAGGCATCATAAAACTTATCCATATAACAGTGGTTAAATCCATGTCCTCAGATGCGATATATGTGTGGGTAAGAAACAGATCAATATTTAAGTATTTTTTTACTATAAAACTCTATAAAAAAAATGTACCAGCCCCAAACAGTAGGTGGCTGAAGTGAAAGAGATGATTTACAGAAAAAAAAACTTCTATTGATCCATTTCTCCTCCATACCTATCATATCACATCTAAGGACATGGATTTAACCACTGGAGTCTTATGTATTACATTTATGCTGCCTTTATGTCCTTTTTGGATCAAAGTTCTGGCCACCACTCACTTGCATTGTAAAATCTGTATTTGTGTTCTGCAGGAGAAAGAAAGTCATTCACACCTGGGATGGCATTAGGGTCAGTAAATGATGAGAATTTTCATTTTTGGGTGAGCTATCCATTTAACAAGAGTTGGCTAAGACTGCTCTAAAAAAGGTAACAGCCACAGTATTCTCTATATAATCAAGTTTGCTTAAATCACAATCTGAAAGTGCCCAGCACTGTCAGGGTTTTAAAAACATAAAGAGTCTTGCCAAAATAGTGTCTGGAGGGAGGCAGGGATTCCACTTGCAGTAAATAAACCCATGTTAAGTACTGCTTTGGAAGCCTGTTATTCAGGGTGCGCCAGAAGATATGCTTTGGATCATTGCAATGACCAGGTTTGAAGTCCTCAGTTGGTTGTCCTCTGATCCATTGGAAGACTGTCCATCAGGCACTTTAGTTGTTCCTCCCCGAGTTTGATCTTGTCCTCAAGCTTGCGTTGCTCAATAATGAGGGCCGACTTCATTTTTACAAAGTGCTCATAGTCAGTCATGCTCTCCTCTGCCAGGTAACTGGCCAGGATCTCGTAAACCACACGCTCTCTCCTGTCGAGGTTCTCCTTCAGCTCCTTCGCATCCTCATGTTGACGGATGAGCAGTTTACGCTTCTCTGTCAATGTGCGCTGTAGAAGGAAGAGGAGGATGAACATTTGATCATATTTGCCTAAAAAAAAGGATGTCAACTAAAACATGAATATATGTGTAAGTAAATACATTTGACTTATCTGGAAGCCATTTTTAACCCACCGGTATATAGGCCTACATTTCTACAGCCTTATAATACTGTCTTTTATCTACACTTTAATCAAATTACCCCACAAGTTTCCTGCTTTCACAAATCTTCTCTCTATCTAGGATAGAAAGCATATCTACAGTATAACTTTAACAGAGTGCAAGAGAGCTTGGTGGCACTTCCGGTTTGCCATCTAATCATTTTTGGGTGAGAACAGACCAAAATGTAATTCCTTTTTCACAATAAATCTTCACAGCAGTCTCTTTGGCAATTATGATTTCAAGCTCGATTACACTTCAGTTTTTCATTACGCACGACGCGTGTTCCAGGCATAATAAACACCGTAATGACATATCTCTACACACTGCCTGAAAAAGTTCACTTACACTTTCATCTGAATCGGTGTCAAGGGAAACCGTTCAAGGGAGACCCAATGTGTGCGCAATAGAGACTGAAGAACATGGCCGTTCAGCAAGCTAAAGCCAGGTATACTTGCAAAGACTGAACGGCAGCCAGAGAAAATAAACTTTAAACTTCAGCATTTTATATCTGTATGTATAGGGTCTAATAATGCATTGGAATTGTACACTTAAGTTTCTATTGCCAATTGAACCTGCCCATTTGATGGCATTTTTATGGCATGTTTACATATACTTGTATCAAAGATTAATACGTGTATAAATGTGTCTCATTAACTCTATCTACACACAAAAAAAACAAAAACACTGAACATTTTAATATGTATATACTTTAATTACTCAAATAAATAATGACTAATCAATTTCTTGCAGTCAAAGTGATGATTTTTTAATGTTTGTTGTAACGTATCATGTAACAATTTAATCATGATTAATTGCAAATGATCACAGAAAACTGTGCGATTAATTAGTTACAAATTTTAATCGTTTCACAGCACAAGTTCACATCAACCATCAGAATGAGGAAGAAAATGTGATCTCAGTGACTTCAACCATGGCATGGTTGTTGGTGCCAGAGGGGCTGGTTTGAGTATTTCTGTAACTGCTGACCTACTGATTTTCACGCACAACAGTCTCAAGAGAATTTACTCAGAATGGTGCAAAAAAAGAAAAAACATCCAGGGAGCGGAAGTTCTGTGGACGGAAACATCTTGTTGATGAGAGAGGAGAATGGCCAGACTGGTTCGAGCTGACAGAAAGGCTACGGTAACTCATATAACCGCTCTGTACAATTGTGGTGAGCAGAATAGCATCTCAGAATGCAAAAGATGTCAAACCCTGAGGTGGGTGAGCTACAACAGTAGAAGACCACATCAAGCACTTTATTAGGACCACAGTGTTTCTAAAAAGGTGTTCAGTGAGTGCAAAAAAAAAAAAAAAAAATATATATATATATATATATATATATAGTTATACAGTTATATTCGTGCATATAAATGAAAATAATTAAATATCATACTTATTATCTTTTTGTGAAAAAAAAAAACATGCTTTGCTTATTTATTTTTGGTTGTCGAGGTAAATATCGAGGTACTGCATGTTTCAAATTTCATCAAAGAGCAGACAAATACTGATATACAATATATGTAGGCTATATAAATAAGCTCTAGTTCTACCCTGTTCCTCACCCTTTCCTCCATTGAAGCATCATCCTCCAGGCTGTTGAGGGCATTCTCTACTCTGGCCAGGCGTCCAGACAGAGACAGCAGAAGGTTGACCACTTTATCAAGGTCTCCCACAAACATACGGAACTTGTCTAGTTCATTGGGCTTGCAGACACGTTGTACGATGGCCTCCACGTCCTCCCCAAGAGCATTGTTGTCGTGCACGTCATCCTGTAGACTTTCCTGAGCCTCCCTTAACACCTGCAACTTCTTGCTGAGGCTGTCAATCAACTCATGCTGCCGAGAGAGAGAAAGACATCCATCATCTTCAGTATCACCACAACCAGATGAATACCCAATTATGATACTCAAAACCACAAAAAGTACTGTGGAGGTATGATGTACCGTGATGAAATCAGATGATAATCCCATGGTACTTTGATAGATGGGATGTTGATGTATAACATGTCCATGGACAGTTTTTAAGTTAAACTTCAAGTTTATATAAATGTACAACCTTGTGCGACCAAGTGTCCTTATGAAAGTACATTGTGTTTGACTTTGCTATACACTACACATAATTAAATTACATTTAAAATGACTGATCTCAGTTCAGTACACTGTGGGTTGTCAGTAAAGAGTTAAACTTTTGATGCACTGAGTAATGTGACATAACAACATGGCTCCGATCTCAATGGAGTTTGTCTTTCAACATATCTTTATCTGGTAAGAATCCTCATTAAGTTTGTACATTGAAACCTCTTTGTATCAAACGAGTAACATCTCTAGTTTCATCCGATATTCCACCTTGATAATTTTCGGACTTTCTATAGCTTGGTATTACGTAAAAGTTCACAATTTAGGCCAGCTTTTTGCATGTCTATTAGGTGCTAGTAGTTACAAATCAAAAAGGGAAATGAAAATTGCCTGCAGTAGTCACATTTGGGTCTCAAGAGGATAAGAAAAATGTTATG
Source organism: Xyrauchen texanus (assembly GCF_025860055.1). Classification (NCBI taxonomy): domain Eukaryota; kingdom Metazoa; phylum Chordata; class Actinopteri; order Cypriniformes; family Catostomidae; genus Xyrauchen; species Xyrauchen texanus. The sequence continues at coordinate 24,496,390 of NC_068288.1, read as the reverse complement.
GTTAAATGCTACGACCTGTCATTTCTTTTAAGATTTTCACCATTTTCAAACACCTTTTTGTCATCAATAGTTAACTTTAAACAGTCCTGCAGTTTGACAAATGGATTTTTAAAAGTAGAAATAATTAATGCATTCTCTTTAATTAATACAAAGTAATAGAAACTGAATTTATAATAAAGTATAAAATATTTAGCAATGACGTTAATAATAGTTTTAGATAAAGAATTGGATGTCACACCATTTGATGTACAACTTGGAACAACTTCCCATATACCATGGGACTAAATAATGACCATATTTACAGTATATACACCACTGTATTTACATGGTATTCCAAGCCACTTCAAAGAATACCATGGTATTACCAATACGTAGTACATGTAAAATGGTAACATAATGGTACTTTGTTGCTGGTGAATTTAATTGAAGTCACTTTACAAGGCAAATTGGTAGAAAGCATCTGATTGCAAAATGCAACGCATGTAATCAGATGTACTTCAACTGCTATGTTTTTGATGAATGAAGAACAGAGTGTGGGAGGTTGAGATCTAAGTAGTACCTTCTTGCTGGCGAGATCATTTTCATTGTCCTCTTCCATTTCCTCTTCTGACATGTGCTCCACGCTCTGATCCTGCATATCCTTCATCTTAATCAACAGCTCTGCTTTAGGTGCAGATGTACTGTAGTAAGTTGAATTGGTCACTAAGGCAGTGGCCGCCACCGGACTGTCTTCCTCTTTCCTGAGAATCCACAGATGAGTGTTATGAGAAAACATAATCTGAAGGATCCAAATACCACTTTATGATTTTTTAGGGTCCAATGCCAAGATAAAGCAATGTTGAGTCTGCCCAAAGTAGAGCAATATAATTGAAACTAAACATAAAAGGCATCATAAAATTCACTGTAGGAAGTATATTCATCTTAAACAGGGTTAAAAATCTAATTTAAGAATTTAAGGCCATTTTCAAGACCAGAACAAATAAAATTAACACTGTATCCCCATACCAAAACAAACCAACACAATCTCAAAATAAATCATGAAATCACAGACTCTAACTAATACAGGCAGGGCCACACATTCAACATGGCCTTAATATTGCTTATCAGAAAAACAGTGTAGGATATATGCATGTTTAAAATACTCAAGGCATGTTTTTACAAATATACTGTATATCACATTAAAATGGGTTTATGCTGGTTTAACTTTTAACTTTAAAGGCACTTTAACTTTTAAAACTTATTTTGAAATGTTTGTGCTTCACTGCTTCCAGCTTCTCATTCAAACAAATAAGGGTTATAAAATGTGCACTCCTACAATAATCTACAACTTTTTACAATATAACAAATTAAAAGTAAACATTGTAATATTTCATCAACACTATATTGTTATCAACAGTTGATCATTAGTGATCGCTTGTCATAAATTTCCGATATGGCTTAATAATTGTGAACTGCTCTGCAACAGCTGAAAACACTCACAAGCCCCCATGTGCTTGGAGAGAATACAACAGTGCCGCGTTTTCAATTTGAAGGATGCAGCGTGTGCATATATTTAATTAAATTGTATTCTTTTGAAGTTTGATAATCACATTAGTTCATATCATGATTCCTGTCTTTCTGGCCCCAAACTTAAGATCTCTTTAAATATATATAAATTTAAATGAATCATTTAAGATATTTTATACTTTTTATGACATTTTAAGGATCTGCAGGAACCCTGTTCAACAACAGTGTGCCAGATTGCTACATGAGTTAGTGCCCCAGTTTTCAACATGAAAAATAAAACATGCCTATGAATCATAACTTTATTGAGGAAGCAAAATCGGACTGTTTATACTTTGAATATCCACTAACTGCCATTCTTAGCATTTTATGAAAACCACATGGGTGGGGTTCAACAATAACACTGACTTCCTGATTAAAATATATATATATACATATACAAGTAAGATGTAAGTATGTAAGAGGTACTGACTTCTCCACAGAATTGCGAGGGGAGAGCTGTTTAGGTACAGCCTTCCTGCGTTGTTGAGCCTCCTCCAGTAGCTGCTCTCCCAGAGGGAAAATCCCCTCCATCAGATCCATGGTGGTTTTCATCTTGCTCTGGTCTAAAATTTCCACCAGGGTTTTGTCCTTGTCCATGATGTCTTTAGCCAGCTCCAGTCTCTTTTCGTCATCCTCTACCCGGGAGGAATGCAAAGACATTCCGTTGCTGCTCTGATCCGATAAAGGGCCCGTCTTCAGGCTATGTACCACATGAGATACAGGGTTCATATTGGCTTGTGGCTCCTGTTCTTTCAGAAGTCCCATGACTGTGTCTCTTGGTTCAGGTCCTTGGTCCTTTTGCCTTGTGTAAGTACAGAACAGAGAGTACGGCTGATCAGGGTTCCCCAAGCTCTGAAAAGGAGTTACTCCAGATTCTTGAGAGCTTAGTGGACTCTCATTGGACAAGTCAAGGTACTGTCGACTTTCTTTTTCTGTGTCACTCTCGGAGTGGACAATCTTTATGGGCACTTTTTTCACTGATGTGTTCTCATCTTTATGCCTCTCCATCCTGGAAAATGACAATAAATAAATAAATAAATAAGAGAAATTATGTGATATTCTGCTATAGATAAAATGCAAATAATAGGGTTCCCACACTTTTTGACCAATGGAATAACATAACTTTTTAATTACTTTTCCACTTGTTTGTGAATAATGGATGAGCATTTTTAACATTTATTTTGGCTAATTCGCTTACTAGCCTTGAGCTCTATTTTCATGAGTGTGCAAAGTGCAGCGCTGCAGAAAACCACTGTGCGCTACGTTTTACCCAATTTTCTTGGGAGAGTTTATTCTAAGTGCAATTATTGCCAGTGCAAAGTGCAAGTAGGCGTGGGTGGGAGAGTTTGCACTATCTGTGGGTGTATGCATGTAAACGGTGGGTGTATTGTTGTATGTTAATGAAGTGGCGCAAAGCACAATTTGCTATTTTCCTGAGAAATTTATACTCGTGTTAAAAATTTTCAAAAACATGTTTGTTTTCAGCGCAAAGTCTAAATTGCGTATAGCATTTGCAGTTTGGAGATTCCACCAGCAAGTGGTGGTAAAGTTCATGTCCAAACTCTGAAAATATAGTGCAACATCAATCACTGTTGTAGCCGTTTTATGGACAAAAAAGATTATGCTATTTGTTTTAAACTATCTATAGGTCATGGTTTATTTTTCAATTATTATTATTTTACATTTACAATTGCATTTATGATCTAATTTTTATATTTGTATCCATCTATTTTTAAGTCAAAAGTGGCCAGTGGAAGAAGTTGGAAAGGGTAAAATGTTTGGATTTGGTATGATTTTTTTGATCACTGTTATTTTGATTGTATTTTCATTCAGTTTCCAGTATAATTTCAATTTAGAGATAAATTATTGATTACTTAATATATTTTTCAAAATCAACCGGTAAAAGAGAAGTGCGTGCTGATTTAATCACTGTTAATACTAGTCATGATTTGTGTGTCAGTAGATGAAAATTATTTATAATACTTTCTCTATAATTTAAAAGAGCCTACATCCAAATTCTGACGAGAACACATTATCCATGTGTCAGAAATATGCCTGACATTCAACAAAGATTTAGTTAATGCACAAAAGAACACAAGTACATTTTTCTCTTCTTCTAATTCATTGCATAAAGCAATCTACATAACCAACTTTTAATGAATGTTTGGTCTTAGTTTAAATCACTGGTGCTTGATTAGAAATGAAATATATAATATGATGCAAATGCTTAGCGCTAGCACTCTTAAAATAGGGCCTGATAGATTTCAATGTGTGAAAATACTCTAGTTGATGCTGTTGTTGTTTTGTTTTTTTAATAATATGAGCTTTTATTTCAGGATTTGTACACAGAAAAAAATATCCTTGTAAATTCTTCTGATCAAATCCATACACATCCATAAATATAATTAAGAATCAATTGGCACAATGTCACTGAAGCATATTTTGCCCCTGACCAGAAATCTGGTATTCACCTCACCCTGGACTAGTGCCTGTTAAGAGGCACCTGAAGGCTAGAAACTAGAAGAATACTAAAAAATGTATAGTAAACATTCTAGTAAACATCAGTAAAAATAGAGGAAAATCAACAGCAACTGAAAATAAATCCCCAGCAATGATAATTTGCTATGGTCTTCAGTTGAGGTTGGAAATATTCCACTTATGCCTGATCTGAAGAACACATGGAAAACCTGTAGTAAGGACACATATGAATAAACCCCTTGCATGTGCATGAATACAATAAAGAGACAGCCAGAGCAGCACTGTCATTAAATTACTGTGCTGTAGAGAGTTTCCAGAGATGGTTGCAGCCGAAAGGAGCCCAGCTGTGTTCTTCTAGTGGAAACCTCCTCAAATTCCAGCAGACCTGAAAGAATTCCTGAATGGAAGAACTTTGCTTTAAAATACAGAGAGCCTTACCTCCCAGGAGCTTCATCCTGTATGGAGACGGAGACAGGGGGCTTGTCCGTCAGCCTCTGGGGAGCGAACTGGGGTGAAAGCGAACGCTGCCCCTCCATGGTGGGCTGGGTCAGGCCAGTGGTTTGTTGGGTTTGCAGGGCAGTCGGAGGGGGAGGAGGTGGAAAGGGAGGAGGCACAAGCTCTTGCTGTAGCTCCTCCTCCCCGCTTGGCCCTTTGCTATAATCCAAACCCTTCCAGTGAACTGTGGCTGAGACGGGGATGGAGGTTAGATTGTTGGCAAGAGGGAGTGAGGCCAAGACTTCTCCTTGTGTTCCAGGCTGGACCTCCCAACATTTTCCAAGAGGAGGATGTGTGCCCTCAGGACATTTGTACTTATCCAGATGGGGCAAAAGAGATGCCTGGAGAACACAGCTCTTATTTTTGGAAAGAGCTGATGGTTCACTGCGAGTGCTATTGTCAGAGAAATGTAGTCCAGGTTTATAATGACTGGCTGGAGGATCTGAAGGCTTTTTCTCCAGGTCTTCAGTCAAAGCTGAAGGAGGTGCTTCTGGTTTCTCCTTGTAAATGAGATCACTGTATCCTTTTTTATCTAACCTGTGAAAACAAATGAGAAGTGCTTTGATGTGAAGTACTCAATCCACCAATGCACGCTACCAAAGATACATTTATCAAAGGCCCAGACTTTCAGACAGAATGTATTTTTCCTTTTTGGTGCACAAAGCCGCACTGTATTGAGCGTAAATCGATAGGCAGGCAGACATTTGTCCTACATTTCACCATCTCTCCATGGTTACTCCCAAGCTGGCTGTCTTACCCAGCATATTTCTGTTCCCACAGGCCTGTCATGCTGTGAGAATGAATTATCTTTCCCCTGCAGCAATAGGCTAGGAGAATGCTTTTCCCCATCTCGATTGTTTTTGTTTATGTTTTACTCCTCCCTGTCTTTGAACTCAGATATTATAACTCATGGAGGCAAGGAGGGAAAAAATTATCTTATGTCACTATTTTGTATAAAATAGCTTACTTTGTAAGAGCTTAAATTCTTACATGAATTCATTTCAACTGCTTTTATTTTCAGCAAACTTAACATATGTAAATGTACACTCACCTAAAGGATTATTAGGAACACCTGTTCAATTTCTCATTAATGCAATTATCTAATCAACCAATCACATGGCAGTTGCTTCAATGCATTTAGGGGTGTGGTCCTGGTCAAGACAATCTCCTGAACTCCAAACTGAATGTCAGAATGGGAAAGAAAGGTGATTTAAGCAATTTTGAGCGTGGCATGGTTGTTGGTGCCAGACGGGCCGGTCTGAGTATTTCACAATCTGCTCAGTTACTGGGATTTTCACGCACAACCATTTCTAGGGTTTACAAAGAATGGTGTGAAAAGGAAAAACATCCAGTATGCGGCAGTCCTGTGGATCGAAAATGCCTTGTTGATGCTAGAGGTCAGAGGAGAATGGGCCGACTGATTCAAGCTGATAGAAGAGCAACTTTGCCTGAAATAACCACTCGTTACAACCGAGGTATGCAGCAAAGCATTTGTGAAGCCACAACACGCACAACCTTGAGGCGGATGGGCTACAACAGCAGAAGACCCCACCGGGTACCACTCATCTCCACTACAAATAGGAAAAAGAGGCTACAATTTACAAGAGCTCACCAAAATTGGACAGTTGAAGACTGGAAAAATGTTGCCTGGTCTGATGAGTCTCGATTTCTGTTGAGACATTCAGATGGTAGAGTCAGAATTTGGCGTAAACAGAATGAGAACATGGATCCATCATGCCTTGTTACCACTGTGCAGGATGGTGGTGGTGGTGTAATGGTGTGGGGGATGTTTTCTTGGCACACTTTAGGCCCCTTAGTGCCAATTGGGCATCGTTTAAATGCCACGGCCTACCTGAGCATTGTTTCTGACCATGTCCATCCCTTTATGGCCACCATGTACCCATCCTCTGATGGCTACTTCCAGCAGGATAATGCACCATGTCACAAAGCTCGAATCATTTCAAATTGGTTTCTTGAACATGACAATGAGTTCACTGTACTAAAATGGCCCCCACAGTCACCAGATCTCAACCCAATAGAGTATCTTTGGGATGTGGTGGAACGGGAGCTTCGTGCCCTGGATGGGCATCCCACAAATCTCCATCAACTGCAAGATGCTATCCTATCAATATGGGCCAACATTTCTAAAGAATGCTTTCAGCACCTTGTTGAATCAATGCCAGGTAGAATTAAGGCAGTTCTGATGGCGAAAGGGGGTCAAACACAGTATTAGTATGGTGTTCCTAATAATCCTTTAGGTGAGTGTATGTATGAACACAAAAGGATTCAACCACTCAGACTTTCACAGACATGTGACTAACAGAAATGGATTAATGTGTGTGTGTGTGTGGGGGTAATAAAAGTAACAGTCAGTATCTGGTGTGGCCACCAGCAGAATTAAGTACTGCAGTGGAACTCCTCCTCATGGACTGCACAAGATTTGCAAGTTCTTGCTGTGAGATGTTACCCCACTCTTCCACCAAGGCACTTGCAAATTCCCAGATATTTCTGGCAGGAATTGCCCTAAACCTCACCTTCTGACCTAACGTCTCAGACGTGCTCACTGGGACTGAGATTCAGGCTCTTCGCTGGCCATGGCAGAACACTGACATTTAGCAATCATGCAGAGAACAAGCAGTATGGCTGGTGGCATTGTCATGCCGGAAGGTCATGTCAGGATGAGCCTGCAGGAAGGGTACCACATGAGGGAGGAGGATGTCTTCCCTGTAACGCACAGCGTTGAGATGCCAGCAATGATAACAAGCTCAGTCCGATGATGCCGTGAGACTCTGCCCCAGAACACGATGGACCCTACACCTCCAAATCGATCCTGCTCAAGAGTACAGGTCTCTGTGTAATGCTCATTCTTTCGATGATCAAAGCGAGTCAGACCATCACCCCTGGTGTGACAAAACCGCAACTCGTCAGTGAAGAGCATTTTTTGCCAGTCCTGTCTGGTCCAGTGAAGGTGGGTTTGTGCCCATAGGCGACATTGTTGCCTTGTGATGTCTGGTAAGGACCTGCCTTACAACAGGCCTACAAGCCCTCAGTCCAGCCTCTCTCAGCCCATTGCAGACAGTCAGATTACTGAGAGAGGGATTGTGTTTTCCTGGCGTAACTCGGGCAGTTGTTGTTGCTATTCTTTACCTGTCCTGCAGGTGTGATATTCAGATGTACCGATCTTATGCAGGTGTTGTTACACATGGTCTGCCACTGCGAGGATGATCAGCTGTCCATCCTGTCTAACTGTAACGCTGTCTTAGGCGTCTCACAGTACGGATATTGCAATTTATTGTCCTGGCCACATCTGCAGTCCTCATGCCTCCATGCAGCATGGAATGTTCACGGAGATGAGCAGGGACCCTGGGCATCTTTCTTTTGGTGTATTTCAGAGTCAGTAGAAAGGGCACTTTAGTGTCCTAAATTTTTATAACTTGACTTTAATTACCTACGGTCTGTAAGCTGTTAGCGTCTTAACAACCATTCCACAGATGCATGTTTATTAATTGTTTATGGTTCATTGCATGGACAATATTGTTTAAACCCTTTCCAATTAAGATCTGTAAAGTTATTTGGATTTTTACAAAATTATCTTTAAAATACAGTGTCCAGAAAAAAGGACTCTCTTTTTTTGCGGAGTTACTGCCGTCTGGAGTAAACAGGTGGTACTACAAGCTTGCAATTCTCAGGAATCTTCATTATTACGGTCTGGGGGTATTACGATTAATTGCGTACATGTTTTTATGCATTATTTTTTATAAAATTAATCGCACTGAATTAACGCATTAAATAGACAATATATATATAGTGCCACCAAATGGTATTTCAAATACACACACACACACACACACACACACACACACACACACACACAATATTATAGGTTTTAATAAATCTGAACGGCACAAAAATATAGACACCAACAAATTCCACTCACACATACATATTATATTACCTGCTGGGTGTATAGAACCAGTGGCTGTGCTCAAAAGAAAGAGACATAATGAGATTTTGACTGGGGAAAAAAGAGACAAGCAAAAGTAAAAAAAGAAGATAAATAGTGGTTGGAGACAGAGAGGAATATACAAAGACAAAAAGTACAGACAAAAGTGTAGAAAAGATCAAAATTAGGAAATGGCAGATGCAAACATTCAGTAGCCTCGAAAAATAAAACATGTTTAGTCACACTTGAAAATGTATGAAATGTCACTGCATAATCAAACATAATAAACTTCTTTATTTAAATGCTATTACTGAATGGGCGTGTGCTATCTTGCCAAATATAACACTTGGTTTGATATCTTGTTATACAATGTAAAGACATCCATGTTTAAGTGTAACCAAATATAGTTAGTGACACTGTATTGAGTATGATCATGAACAGCCATTCATTATTTCTTGTAAAAAGCCAACTTTACAAAACATGCTTTCATGGCAGTCATCATTAGTTTAGTGAGCATTGAGGAGTAAAGCATTCAAGGAGGAAAGCATGCTTGGATGAATTCTCCATAAAGTCTTATATTATTTAGCATACATGCATTTGTTTTCAGCATGAACTGGCATGCAGAGTGTCTCCCATAACACTCTGTAAGCACTTTGGAACACCCAAGCTTTAATCAAACACATCAGTCTTAAATCTGTCAAGTGTTACCCTGCTAACTTTAATAGTTTGATCAAGTTTTTAAGACAAAACCTTCTCTTCAAGAAATGTCTAATCAGGAGACATTCTAATCATCTTTCCTTGTGAATAAACAACAACACATTTTCAAAGATTATTGTGCATTTTACTTGCAGCCATAGACCAGTATTCCTCTATTTAGTACAAGAGGTCCAGGAAATTCTCACTAAGTGTACACAATCACACCTCTGAAATTAATCAATGGCAGTAAAATACAAAGATGAAAAGTACTAAAACACACAGTCAATAAAGCTTTGGACTCTTAAGTCGCTCTAAGACTAAATAGTATTCTATTCTCACCTCTGCTGACTGGGGTGTCTCAGCGACAGGTGCTTCCTGGGGCCCTGAACATATCTAATCTCACCTGGGAGGGGCTATAATGCTTATAGCTTAACTGGCATGTTTCCAATTGGATTTATTCAACACTTGCTGCACTCATAAAAGTCAACAGCAGCAAAACAGTTCTGCCAGATTTGATAATTTTCCCTCACCTTTCATTGTTTGGACAAAGAGGTAGGCCTGCCCATAACTCATTGCATGGCACAGATTTCTCAGTTGGGATGCTCAACAAACAGAAAGTTGAAAGTGCCACAGAGCCACAATGTTTACACTTTTTAGCGAAAAATCAACTTACAGTATTCTCTTCACATAAAACTGGAACAGAAGTCAGTATTTAAGCATCGCAAAAATTACACACAGCAGCTTTAAATAACGATTTCTAAGAAAATTCCTGTGTGATGGAATAAAGATGCAGGGCTACAATATAATTCATAGCTGGCCACAAACAGTCTCAGCAGTAATCATGCTCTCCACAACACCTTAATTACAAGCAGGAATCAAAACAAAACCTTTCATAGGGGCCAATTTACAAGGCTTTGGATGATGGATGTTCGGCGGTTACATGCTTATTCAAGTTTGCCACTCCTTACATCTACACAAAGTAGTCAGGAGAAGCCAGTGGATGAAATACCTGAAAGTTGAGATTATACTGTATCAAGGGAATGTTGAAAATGCAAATAATTTCTTGGGTTTGCAAAGTATATATATGTTTTCCATGAAATCAGTCAAGTGTGAAGTAAAACTATGAAGTTCAGGTATTATTTCATTCCACTATTCCCTTTAAGAGGTATTATCATCTTAAAAACAGCAAAACTGTCTGTGACATTAGAAAATGGTACTTTCATAGAAAAGAGTCAAATTAATAGAATGGAAACAAAATTAAACTTTAATATGGTGTAACATATAGCTTTTTAATGTAACCTGAATCCTTGAGAGCAAATATACACTGTGTCCTAATTCTCCACCTAAAGAACAAAGCTTGCAGGTAAATGAGCACTTTACATATAAATGGGATAATATCTTGATTAACCTACAATCTTTTATTTGCCTTAAAATGCATATTCAAAGGATGAAAAATTATTCTTATACTGTATGTCTGCATTCATGTTGGGTTCTTCAGACCAGTGGATCTCAACTGGTTTTGTTTCAGGACCCAGATTTTGGACATTAAGTGGTGACCCAAAACAGTCCCAGAATTTAGTAAACTTAAATGTCCCCAAAATTAAAAATGTAAATGTATTAATATAATTTTAAATAAAACTAATAATAATAATTACTAATAATTCAATATTTAAAATAATATTAATCTCATAATTCTAAATTTAAAGCTAATAATTTACCACACAAACCATGTTAAGCTGGTTGAACACACGTTTAATGAATTAATGGTTTGAGGATGATGATGCATCTGTCTAACTTTTACCAAATTCTTTTTTTTTTTAATTGCAGCATGTACAAAATCATACATAAACTGCAACCCTAATTAATGTCTTATTAGTTATTTGTTTTATTTGTGTACTGCAATGTGCTTTTCTGTGTATAGTGAAATTGTTTTCCTACTTAGGAATATAAATTGAAATTATTTGACATCACTAGAAAAAGGCACCACCAACAGCAGTAAAAGGCAAATAATAATAATAAAAAATTATAATAATAATTTGCATGTCTCATCATCTCAGGCTTTAGAAATGTGTTAAATGTGTGAGGATGTGTACTGTATTCATCAACTTGTTTATAAAGATTATTAAAACTGCAGCACAGCTCATTTAATTGAAATCTGCTGCTCAAAAGAACCCGGAAGTGCAGTTTCCTGCTATGTGACGCATTGTTTACTCAACTGGTCATGACCCTATCAGAACAGACCTGTGACCCACTAGTTGAGAACCACTGGTCTATACCACAAGGTACTGTAATTCAGTAATTTGTAGAATCAATCAAACATTTATGAATAAAATCTAGACAGGAAAAGAAGTGATTTTAAAAGTTGTTAAGTTAACTGGAGGTCATTTAAAGCTCAGCTTTATACTGTTTGGAAGTTTTCCAGCAGTGGAACTGTAAAGCTGTGATGCTACATCTCTGCCAGTTTGATGCATTATTGAAGCACAAAATAAACACAAAAATCCTCTATTAGTCATCCAGATGGTTTTTTTAAATTCCATTTCTGGTTGTGCAATACAAGCTTTAAATTGGATTAAGTGTTAAAGTTCCTTCAGACTGTCATGAAATACATGCTTTGTTTGATTAGCAAATTCTTTGCATGGTAAAGTGCTACCATTCATAGATCTTCAGGGATAAAATGCAATGCATACTAAAAGCATTACATGTATGAAATGCTCTAAATATGGTAAAACTTGAATTGAATCAGTAAGGTCTTTTTCAAGTTTAAAAGACTAATAGGCTAAACATATCTATAAAAGAGTTCTTACAGGCAATAGAAGAGGAAAAATAAAATGACAAAACCTTTCTTTATGGGCTGATTGGACACTTCATATGTCCTATACTCACATGCCCACACTTAAAACTATCTCCACCAAATACAAAGCCCACTCAGTGAGAATAGCTGTACTGTCTTAGCTTGGCTAAATCCAAAGCTTTTGAGGACCATAAAGAGTCTACTGTTTGTCTTTAACCCAGTGAGGGCCGACTAATGGCACTTTTCCACTGCACGTTATGGTTCGACTCGCCTCAACTCTACTCGCTTTACTTTTCTGAACTTGCAATTCCATTGCAGTTTAGTGCCACCTCAACATGGGTGGGATTATACGCTGATTGTCATAGTTGCGCCTCTACTGCCGTGATATCATCTTAAATGCGACACAAACTGACCAAAACAATAACACAACCGTTAGCTGTTAGTTACAAGCTCATTATGCTGCATAAAGCAGTTGTTGCATGGTGATTTTACACAAGTGGCCTGGTTGTTTTAGAAGCAAGCTTCCAGTAGCTGTCAACTAAATAAAGTGAAGCTTTCAAGCAGAGTATAGAGTTAACGTAACAAAATGTACCATCCTCCATCGTGGCTGAGTCCAGGGCACTCTCCCTCCCATTGCTCGCCGGATTAGATAGTGTCCATTTGGTCGAAAGACTTCCACTTTTTCTTGATGATTCTGTAGTCACTTTTAAGTTTTTTTTTACTTTTCCCTACACTGTTGGTAAGTCCGGTGGTAGCCGTGTGCGAAGGAGACACTTCCTGAGAGACTTTTTCGGTTCGCTCATCGCTAACGAGTAGACTGTCTGCACCTCTTTATTGACCATGTGTGGTTTTGCGCACAGCCATTTCTTTTTTCACAATTCGAAAGCGAGTGAACAAATGATACTGTTATTGCTGATGCTAACTTTAAAACTAGTGGGTTGATGTCGGAAATCCAGGGAAGCTGGTAGTGACGATTCTCCCTGACCAATCAGTGATCTGCAGGATTTTGACGTCACATTTAGTATCGGCTCGGCTCGCTTGGAACCTCGACTGAGGTGGTACTAAAAATAGCATCAGGTACCAGGTACTATCCACAGTTAGTCAAGTCGGGTTGTACCGCGCAGTGGAAAAGCCTCTTAAGTTGCTTTTTTTGTGGATTTCTGTCTACGACAAAGCCAAGATCATAGCCATTAGCACTGGAATAGTTTCACTGAGACACAGACACAATATAATATATATAATAACTATATCATTTCTATTACAATTGGAATTGATTTTCATTGCATTGCAATTAATAAAAATATATAATATATATATATATATATATATATATATATATATATATATATATATATATATATATATATATATATATATATATATATATATATATATATATATATATATATTACTCACCCTTTTTCATTCTTATCCTGGTCGAAGAGATTTCTCTCAGGTTTGGAGTAATCAGCTGACTTCTTTTCTTGAGCTGGAACTTTCTAAGAGGAATATAATGCAGATAAAACTTAACTTCCTTTATCTCAACTGCTCTAAGATTTTCCTATTTTGAGGCTACCATTCTAAATTATTTTCCAGTTTGGTTTAATGTTGATATGATTGATCTTACTTGCAACTTGCTTGGTCTGTGGGTGTGTCTTTTTGTGCACAGTTTAATGTGTAACTAAGTTATGACCTATTGCTATCACTCATTAAACTATATGTCAGAACAAGTCACTTTGATTTAGGATTGAGCTGCTAAATAAAAACTCTGACAACAATAGTGCATTTTAGATTAAGGGGTTTCTGGGTGCTTAAAGAAGAAATAACCAACCTGACCATAGAAGTCAGCAGAAGGGGAGGACCTAGATCTTTCGTGCACACATGTGGGCTTACTCTGTTTTTCAATTCCTGTATCAAGGATGTTATCAGCAGAATGGTATTTTCCAGATACTCTTGGTTCAGTTGTGTTCTTCTGGGTGCTCCACTTGGCTTCATACTCTGCAAATGTGCCAAGTCTCTGTCGTTCTAGCATGGCTATTCGGTTCACTGAGTGAGGACCATCCTGACCTTCATCATTAAGGTGTTGTTCGCTGGGGGTTGTGCTTCCATTGTTACTCCGCCCAGCGGTGTTGCTCTTTGCAGGGTGGTGAATGCTTCCAGGCCTGGAATGTCTGGAGTATTCAAATACCTGCAGGTTTTGTTTTGGTGTGGGTTTAGAGAAGGCTGGTTTTCCTGTCGCTTGAAAGAATTTGCGATGATTTTCTAAGGTTACAGCATTGTCAGGCAAAGGGGAGTGTTCATCAGCTCCAACTTCATGAATTTTATCCGGCTCAGAAAAAGACAGAATTTTCTTTTCTGCAGAAAACCTCTTTCGACTTCCAATGCGAAGAATCTGATTACTACCAGAGATGGGTTTACCAGGCGTGATCTCTGATAGGATTGGAAGAGCAGGTGTCTCTCTCCAAGTAACAGCCTCAGTACCTGGATGCTCGAACAGCACTGGCTCAAGGTCTTTCCTCCTAAAGGATGTAGCCTGGAGGACTCTGGCTTGGGCTTCTTTTAGATGGTCTTTATAAGAATTGGAAAAAGAACCATCTGAGCAGGAAGAAGAACTCCCAGCGGACTTCCAGATAGCAGCCTCTTCTACAGCTTCAACAGGACTACCTAAAGTGGATGCACTTTGACTCTTCTGAAGCTGGGCTCTCCTCATCTGGATCTCATTGCGCAAAGTGGTGGCAAAGCGTTCATTACGTCTCGCCTGTTTGCCGCTTTGGCTGTCAAGGACTTCCTGTTGAACGCTTCCACTGTTCAACTCGTCTTGATAGTCATCCATGTCATTGTTCTCTGTGGCAAGAGAATACAACATAGGTGTTTTCTGGGGACATATCTTTGACTCATTTGTAGCTGGCAAAGGTTGTTTAGAGTACTCTTTAGAATGGAGATTGCCAGCACTTCTGTGTTCAGTTTGCTTACTGGGGGGATAACTACCAGAGTGCATATCTGAGCTGGACACATGGTTCTGCTTCTGGCTCCCCCTCAGCTCAGGAGGTTTTGCGGTTGTTGAATTGGGCATATTCAAGAGATTAGAGCTGATGCGATGGTGGTTATCAATCAGTTTGAAGCAGGCATTATTTTTCTTATGATCTGGGTCATGGTGATATGACTGAGGTGGAAAATACCTATCTTTAGTTCCTCCTTGAGAACCTACGGACATCCTGTCCCTTCCACCGTGTGACATTTCTGACACTGAAGAAGCTCTAGAGTCATCAACCCTCACTAAAGAACCCTGGGACATTCCCTGGGGGGTTTGGTGGGAGGTGACTCCATAACAATAGCTATGACTGCTTGTTTCAGGATCAGTGGGTAGACCGGACAAAGATGCAGCTGGGCTACTACCCTGAATCTGGCTCTTTAGCAGCACATGGTTGTTTGTGGGTAGCTCTTGCATACTGCTATAGTAACCAGTGAAAGGAGTCTTTATTGGCGGCACAGTTTTAGTTTGAGCATGGAAAGTGCTCTCATCACTGTATTGCCGTGGATGGTATGGAATATGGGTGTAGGATGGAAGTCTATCTCTGACGTCTGTGGTCGAGAGGGAGTATGTCTTGTCTGAGGACATACGCTGGGGATACTGATGATGGGTATCGGTTGAAATGTAGGAATTTGAGGAATCGTTTTTGGATGGCAGGTTATAATCATGTCGACCCTTAAGAGTGCTGTCATGGGTTTCTACAACCTTGTGTAGTCCTTTCACTAGAGGCTTTACCTGAGCATGAACTCCAAGACCTTCAAAGTTGCCTGAGATCAAACCCTTTTCATGAACCTTGGTAGCCACAAAACTATCACTGCGTGTAGGTGGAGTAGGAGGTGGGGTAGAGGATGCAATGTTTTTCTTCATATCTGGGACATGCCAGACAGGTCCAATATTAGCTCTTCCAGAGCTTGAATGCCGAGTGCCTGGCTGATTTTCGGTTCCTGGGTTCTCATAGCTTCCTGAACTTGAGGGATGATGCACGTTTCCAGGCCTTTCTTCGTGTCGTACACCTTCACTTAGGCTTCGGCTGTGCCTGCCATTGCTGTGCCTACCACTCGAGTCCCAGTGATTAATTTTGTACAGCATGTTCTCGGTGGATGCGGTGTTACTTTTGGACAGTGTGTAATCTGGCGTTCCTGAGCTGGTAGAAAAGGAACTATATGCAGAGTCTCGTTTACCACCACCCAAATGTTCAACGCTATTATTTTTGGACTTGCTCAGGGAAAGGCGGCCTGGTGGATAGGGATGAGAGCTGTGCCCTTGGCTGTCCATACTGCCCATGGAACTGAACTGATCAGACACTCTCTGTAGATTTGTTTTCTCCCATTCAGTAGAGAGGTCAGAGGAGAATGAACTAAAACAAAACAAAACATGGATAATAAGGCTTTAGACTGTATGAACTAGCAAATGTTACTGCAAAAAGCCATAAGAAAGGTTTATGCCTTGTAAATGTACCATTCAGAAGAAATGTGGGCCTTCAAAACTACATGTTTTTTTTTTTAATAAACAGTAAAAACAAACCAAAAATTCTAGGTGAATCCAATTACCTTGAATCATATTTTGTTTGCCGGACTGGTGAGTGTGTGGACTGTGTTTTGGCTTCTGAGTGACTCTCGTTGAACTTGGTTGCATGCCAGGAGTGAGGTCTGCTCATGGGTTCATTTCTCCTGTGAGCAGCAAACAGGAAAGAGAGAAGGATAGAGAAAGAGGCAGGGCAAAAGAAGATTAGAGAACAAGGCATCTGCACAGCAACAAAATGGCATCAACTGATAATCAAACACCACAACAACTATTCTGAAGGACAGAAGAATATCAAAAACATGGTACATGATTATGGAAAAACTGCAATGATCATGACAAGAGAGAAAGAAGTAGCCAGTGTTAAAGTCATTCACCATTAGAAAAATGTCAACCACAAATACAAGAAAAGCCGACGAACACCTACAAACACAAAATTAAATTAGCTGTAACCCATAAATTCATTTTAAATACTCATGCCATGGTAACATACCCTTTAAAGCAGTTTTTTTAATGCATGAAGTAAAACGTGTTTTTTAATGGTGATTGAATTTAATAAATTATCTGGTAGAAGTCATTGAATCAAACCCACTGTCCTTACTTACAATCAACAGTAAAATACATACTTTTCAATTGATACTACAACACTTTTGAAAATACCTAAACAACAAAAGCAAGAAAATCTATCTTGAACAAATGCAGACGAAACATTCTTAGAATAATATTGTACAAACTAGTGAAGAATGCAGAGCACATGCATGGTGGAAAGCTAATGGATGGAAATTTAAACTCTGATGGGATGATATCACAAGTTCTGACTTGACTTGATGGTACAAGAATGGATGTGGGTTTGCTGGTAGATACATTGATTCCATACCTCATGGAGCTTCGCAAAATCTTTGTGAGAAAGCTCCGGGCCATATGCACGTCGCTGTCTGATGGCATTTTCTGTGCTACAATATCCACCATTTTCATTTTCCTGAAGGGGGTTAAAAGTGAAGGAGGAAGGGACATAAAGTCTGAATCTTCAGTTCACTTTGACAGGGATTCTAGTGCTGTGAGCCAAATGGAGACATGAAAAGCCACCTCTGTGATGGGAAAATACAGACACACTAGCATGGGCCACAACACTGTCTGTAATTAGTCAAGCATTATACACAAGAACACAAACACAAATATAACCCTGCATAAACTCCATAACCAATTCAGAAAAAATAACCACAAAATGTTAGACTGAAACTTTTAACAATTGAAAAATATACCATACATTGATGAAACACAGACGATGCAAATAAACAAAGCCTGTGTTTGAAACTACCATGTCCAAACCAATATTGCTGAATCACTGCAAGCAAAGAATTTTGTCATGTGGTTCCTCAGGAAAACACCAGTCCCATCATGGGGTGAGGTCAAAAACCTCTTTAAAAAAGTATCATTCCTTTGATACACACAGTGACCTCCCCATTCCTTTTAAAAGCCTTTTCTTGAGGACTGGAGATCAGTAACTTATGTCTTAATGTGAATAGTGGACAAAGGGAGACATCTTGTGGCAAGGTATGAATATTACTTTTCCTTAACAAGTGACACATCTAGTGTGCAAACATAAAGGGGCTAGACAGAGAATCATCAATGAAAATTTCAACCTCTTTCTAGATCTGTTATTGTGATATATACCAGCTGCATAGCATCAATGAGTTTGGCTTCAGGCATTACTCAGCATGTTGCCCAACTAGGGCTGTCACGATTATGAAATTTGGCTGACGATTAATTGTCAAACAAATATTTGTGATTATAACGATTAATTGTCTGTTTTAGGGCTGTGAAGATTAATTGTCTCGTTAAGAGCTTTCAAGATTAATTGTCATATAAATTGTCATTTTTTAAGGTGTACTGTTTTCTGCATGTGTGCTTCATACACCTTAAGAAGTATTTTTACACATTTAACTTTAAATATATAAATCAAATAATAAAATTGGGATAAACTATGATTTCCTTTTAAGGCTTTAAAAACTTGTGAATGACATGAAAAGTAATGCTTTAAATACCCAAATATTTCAAAATCTTAAAACATGTCTCAAAAAAACAATTTACTAATATATTTGATAATTTTTAAACAAAAAATGATATATATTTATATAATATTTTTATATTATGCAAAAATAAAATATTTATTACATAATTTCTGCACTTTCACGTGCTATTTTAATGCTCTGATCATGGCCCCTAACCACATCCTCCACAGTTTTAGCAATAAATGCGTTAAAAGTATGCATTATTAATAAAAATGGTATACCCTTTCTTATATGCTGAAAATAGAACTTTCCTGATCCCTGACTTGTAAAAAAAATCTTTTATATGTTAAAAATATATTTATTTTTATCTTTTTGATTATTTGTCTCCTTTATCTTATTTATGTATACATTTTGGTTGGTTTATATGTGTATTTTATTTTCTTCCTTCACCTGTACTTGTCTTTATGACTCAGTGATTGCATTCGTACATTGTTTGATCTTACTGAACATTTATATTGAAAATAATCTACAGATTTAGCACCAGACGGTCCTTTACCCACCATAGGCACATTTTTCAAATTATATAAATTTTAAATTAGCGATCTGGAACAGTTTCACCATGACGCCTTCTGACCAGCTTAAATACGGGAAAAATGGCATCCTGTATAGTTTGGATATGGGACGCATATTTTTTTCTTTAAATACGGGACGATCCCGTATTTTACGGGATGAGTGGCAACCCTATTTATACAGTATATTCACTTACAATTCCCTTATTTGAGCATTAAAATGTGGTTGGAATTTGAATGACTAGTAATCGTGGTGCTTCAAATAACCATGCTTAGATCAAATAACCGCAATCAGATGGTTATTTAATAATCGTGACAGGCCTATGACCAACAGTTCCCCAAACTTAGTGCACCCACACTCGACATGTGACCTTTATGTTTTTGAGAGTCAAAACATTCCCAAGTACCAGAAATTAGGTCGTTCAACTTGGTGAATGGATTGTTAAAACAAAAATCTGTCACTTTGAATTTCATCACACTTTGGCTTTTACTCTAAAGCCCAAGTCTGAGGCTACCCTTAGGCCTTGAGGTGTTAGAACAACAGTCAGTCAAAGATATTAAATATTACTCCATTAAATCACAAGGTCAAGTGCCAGTCACACCTAGACAGTTAACAGTAAAAAACATTCTTTGATATACTACCAGAAGTAAAATAAAAACTACTCTGTTAACCCAAATATCGTTGACCTGCCCCAAATCATTTGCTTAAACCAGCCTTTACCTACATAAACTGATGCTGCCTAAAACAAGATATCATACACTTTCCCCTCAAAGTTGTAAATGATAGTAGAACAGATTAAATGGCAAATTATGGACAGAGTGCAAATTATGCAAATTATCCAAAAGACACCCTCTGCACTCTCTCAATGCTGCTCTCTTTTCCTGTGTAAAAGCTTCAAGTGAGTATCTGCTCACCATATATGGGGCTAGCTATTCAGATGCTAATAGCATTCTCTATATTAGACATATTGTCAGGGCTACAGCTGGTCTAGCGCAGATATGCCAGTGGTCCGAATCAGCGGCGCCCAGGCAGAATGGAGGCCAAAGAGGGGGGTTTCGAGAGGAAAGCACCCAATCAATGTTTTCAGAGCAAGGCATGTTTAAAAACAAACTAAATCTGCGTTGAAAAGACAACAGCCAATCCAATGTGCCCAACTGAAAATCATACAGCTCGGGAAGAGTTAAAATCTAAATAATATTCACCGAGGAACCAATGTGAAAGTGCTTTAAAAAAATTATAATATTTTAACAAGTTTTGAGATTTATTTATATTGATCTTGTTTACATCAGTTATGTTTGGTAAGGATCTGATGCACCATTTGATAAATAAACAGAAGTTACACTTGGTTTACCCAAGATAAATGCAACAGGTTTCAAATGAGGTCAAGTTTTGAACATCTACATACTGTCACATATAGACCAATCTGTTGAAGATCATGTACCTTTTGAAGTACAAGCTACAGTATATCAAACCTTTACAAACAATAAAATAATACAAGACTAAACAGATGTCAAGATAAAAGCACAAGAACAACAACTGGTGTGAGACAAAACAGACACCAAAGCAAAAAACTTCTAAACTCACCAAACAGTCCCTCAAGCGAGCATGTTTTCCAAACAGGTCCCTAAAAGAGCAGACCTGAGACACTTTGATAGATGAAATGGTAGTGAGAATCCGGGTTTACTCCAGAGGACTCTCCAGGCAGCACATTCCACATACACATCAAAGACAGGCCTGGACAAAGGGCCCTCCATAGATGGCCAGTCCCTGACCGCAGTGTGAGTCTTTTCAGCCATGCACTTCTTCCATATGAAAGACTACAGAAAAAGGTAGCCTCTTGGAACCCTGTGCAGAGATCTGATCATACAAACCTTATCACATACACTTCTCATTTCCAATACCCATGTGACTGTTGAGGTCAAGACAGATCTCTACAGGGATTATGCTGATTTTACCCGAGAAGGAAGGGGGGAGGGAATGAGGAGGGGGCTGTTGTTATAGCCAGTCTCCTTTAAGTAATCTAGCTGCTTCTGCCTCCCTATTGGCTGTGGCCTGTATGCTAATGAGCAGTAGAGATTGCCAAATGTTCTTGTTGAACCCCTTTTAGGCAGCAGTCCTCTGTTTCTTCAATTACTATAGTAACGGGTTGATTTTTGAGAAGTGTTAAGTGCACTGGTTTCTCAAGTGGAATGAAACCAACAAAACAGATAATCAATGAAAAAGGATTTTATTGACCGCTGAACAGCTCAGAAAAGTATTTATTTGGAAAAGCTGCAAAGAAACAGCCAAGACACTCAGTTTAAAAGTAGTGACTCTAGACTGCATGACACCAGTATTCCTATTGATTCTAGAGGCGCCACATTCACTGGCGGCACTGGACGTCACCAGGCATGACCATTGACCTCAGCCATCCCCCCACCACCACCACAACTGAAACACATCATATGACTGGGTCTGTAAGGGTCGATGATCACTCCAGCTCTGACAAAAGCCATTTGGTTTAAGAGAGGTTTGAGATGTCAAATGAACCTGTTAGCTTAGTAAATTGTATACAGATGTCTTATGAGAAGGTGATGAGGAGAGAGACATGACTGCAATTTGCGTTTGACCTACCAAGTTTAGGGTTTGATTCAAAATTTTCTTGGCATCCAAACAAGTGGTCTGGTGACAGGCAAGAAGATTACAGAAGAATTGTTTTGACCAATGACTGATGGGCGGGCTTTTACAAAATCTTTCACAATGATCTATAGTGAGAAGACTTCTCATTCCAGACAGGAACTTATTCCTAGGCATTACCTTTCCAGAAATGCTGCATTTTTCCTGCTGCCATAAAAAGGTAATGCAGGCAAATATATATATATATATATTTTAACTTTCTAATTCCAGACGGTAAAGCCATTAGGTTACGGTTGCAATATCCATCTGAAATAATCACTTTGTTTGTCAAGGGTGAGATCTTCAAGGAAAGGTGTTCAAGAAGAACTGTTCCACTTCTATCACTCACTCAACATTGTTTCGATGTAGTAACACTAGGGGCCACTCTTGGGAGCCCCAAACACCTCTAATCTTTGAGAAAAGGCCAATGAGAATTGGCGAGTGGAATTTGTATGCCACTCCCCCGGACATACGGATATAAAAGGAGCTGGAATGCGGCCACTTGTTAAAAAAATTTCTTCGCAGCCAAGCGGTTGTGTTTTAGCCAGCTGATTTCCACTGCCGGTCCATTCACCCCAGAAAGAAGCATATACTGTTGGATATACAGCACAATCCAGCTGCTTTCTCTCCTTCTGCATGCTTATTGCAGACTACGCCCCTGGGCGCTTCGACAGTGCTACTAAGAGAGTATATATTTCTACAAAGAGTATATTTTCTTTACACATTGACGTGAACATATTTTTAAAGATGCGTATTTTTAAAGATGCTTTTCCGTCTTTGTGTGATTCCTGGATGCAGTCGTAATCTCTCCACCTCCGATGAACACGGGCGCTGCCTCACGTGTCTCATCTCATCTCAATCACACTCAGGCAGCATTTGTGGATTGTTCTCATTGCGAGAATATGACCATGGCAACGTGTCGGTCGCAGCATTCCTTCTTCTGGGGGAAAGCCACTCCAGCCACCCCCTGCGCTCCGCCTTCTACCTATGGGTATGAGGCCAGCCCGGCTGGCGCTGGAGCCGATTTGGGGAGTTGAATGGGCGTGGTCTTGCCGGGTAATTCCCAGCGGACCTCTCATTCCCCAGCACACTCATCTGCCCGGTCAAGTTCCAAGATGAGAACTTGACGGGGGCAGAGCTCGCTTCATGGCCAGCTTAACATCTCTTTTGGAGCTCACCAGCAGGACGAGGCCTCAATCTCTGCATCGGAGAGCGCACTGGCAATGTCGCACGCAGAGGACTCGACTGGGCTGCCACCTTCAGGTCTGCCCGCACAGTCTGAGGCCGACGCAGAGCTGAACACCATGCTTGCTCACAGCGAGCTGACAAGGTCGAGGAAGGCACCGTTTTCTGCCCAATCCCGACTTCCCAGCTCGTCCACTCTCACTACCCTCGATGGCTGGGCAGCCCACAGGTACACACAGATCCCTCAGGTGGATCACGGAGCATCTTTGCCCACAAAACGCCGCCACCGGGCGGGATCGTCCAGTGCTCCCCTCCAGGGCCTGTAGGACTGCGTCCTCTCTGGCGACTAAAAGCCTACAGTGTCGCTGGACAGGCTGCATCCACCCTGCATGCCATGGTCTTCCTGCAAGTACACCAGGCCAAGGCACTGAAAGAGCTGCGCGTGGGTAGTCCTGATCCCGATGTAATGCAGGAGCTGCGCTCATCGACAAAAACTCACCCTCTGGGCCACGAAGATCACGGCACGAGCACTCAGGCAGGCTTGGTGGTCCAGGAGCGCCACCTGTGGCTGAATCTGGTCGAGATGAGGGATGCCAAAAAGGTTTGTTTCTCAATGCACGCATCTCCCAGATCCCCCAGTGGAGGGCAGGGAGGTAAATCCTTTTGTTTTGTGTTCGATGCACCCTGAACGGGATGCAGTACCCACAATTTAAAAAAAAGAGCGGTTTCCTCACTTCGTAGGTTACAAAATCTGTGTTTACGACCAGCCAGGGCCATGCGAACGTGGTCCTCCGCCTTTGCACGCCTGGCCACACCACACCTACAACCCTGGGCTGCTGGTTGTGACGAGTCTCGAGGACGGCCCAAAAGGCCCTTCACCACCACCGCCTGCCCTGTGCCAGGTACGGGGAGCAAGGTAAGTGCTTCGAGGTTCCCCTCAGCACAGCCACCTCAGGACGAAGCAAGGATCCTCAACGTGCCATTTCCCCCCTGCCGTGAGGCCCCACCCCCAGGTACATCAGGCGCGATTGTCCCCTCAGTGCTCCTTGCCTGGAGCTTGGACGACTGGCTAGCACTTTCCAACCCATCGCGGTGGCTGGCCGGGACCATCTGACACGGGTACGCGATTCAGTTTGCCAAATTTTGACGTGCAGACTGTTGTACCAGCTATTACGTATGCAGCAGCTTGCTTGCACCTGCATCGGCAGTTCACGTAAAACGGTCCAGATGTTGTGGTGTTTTTCTATAGGGACCACTAGTGTCCCTACATCGACACAAGGTCGAGTGAGTTACAGAAGGGGAACGTCTCGATTCCTGTTGTAACCTCTGTTCCATGATGGAGGGAATGAGACATTGTGTCCCTCTTGCCACAATGCTGTACTATCCGCTGAAATGGCCGGGACCTTGTCTCGGCTCCTCAGCACAAAACCTGAATAAGTGGCCGCATTCCAGCTCCTTTTATACCCATATGTCCAGGGGAGTGGCATGCAAATTCCACTCGCCAATTCTCATTGGCCTTTTCTCAAAGATTAGAGTTGTTTGGGGCTCCCAAGAGTGACCCCTAGTGTCACTACATTGACACAACTTCTTGCTCCCTCCATCAGGGAATGGAGGTTAAACAGTAACTGAGACATTTGCATCATATCCAACAAGATCTTATCTGATGAATATCTGATCCATATGACTTTGTTTTCTGTGAATATCAAAATGGAAACAGTGTGTTGTTCAATAATATTAGACACACAGTGACACAGATTGAGTTTTGGCTGCATGAGAGTCAGTTTTCATCTGGCTCTCAAGTGTCTGCTCAAAGCCCATCTTCAGAACGCATCTCAATCAGACCAATAACGCCAGGCCAGGAGAGGCCAACTGTGAGGTGCCTGTAATGACAGGCACATTCCTCAGCTACATGTCATACCAGCTATAGAAGCATTAGATGTCTAGCCCCCTGCCGGGTTCACAGCTGCATCTCTTTTATTTGGGTGTACAGTACAGTGATACGTTTAAGTGTAAAGCATTCCTTAAATGCATGCATACTATGTGTTACTATTTTATCTATAGTTCCAGTAACACAGCTTTATTAAAGACATCTACAGAGTTTTAAAGGATTTGAAAATGCTTAGTGGAGCATACACAATCTAAATTTGTTACTGAAATAATGGTTCAATCAAACGCATTGTAAAAGCATTGTTAGCAACAAATAATGTGGAGCTATTGACTTAAACACCTCTTATTTTACCTCTTGCCTCATATTAATGCAATTACTTTTTGCAGTTCAAACAAAAATGTGTTTATTACAAGTCATTATTTCAAATTATATTTAATTTCACAATAAAAAAAGAAATTGATCGCTTCCTCCAGCATTTTTCAAGTTATTTGCCAAGGATGCCCTTGATCTAAACTAAACTAACATTGTAAGAAGCAAGGAAAGTGCTCAGTAATCAGACTTACAAGATGAGCACAGGACTCTTTCAGAATCTAAATTCACCCCTCTATGCCAACATTTCTTGGAAACAATCAGCACAGGAGACTGAATCCCTCTATGCAAAGTTTGATTTCAAGTGACCTCTGATCAACATCTGATTACAGACCTAGACTGAATACTCAAAGGATTAGCCTGTGTTACCCTAATATTTGACTAATATTAAATAAAAAGCATAAACTGCATTCCTTCACAAAAATAAATACACAGATATAGCAAATTCTGAAAATATTAACGATAATAGATCTTTACCGGCTTACTTTTGGAATTTATCATGGGCAAAAAAGAAGAGCGATTGGCACCACAACAATTGTTAGATGTCACACATCAACACAGTCATGCTTGTTCATTAAAGATGTTACAATGCAAACAACATAATGTAAGCTCAGTTTTTCATTCTCAAAGTCACTTATTGCTGCAAATTACCACAACTATTTTAACATAAATTCTTGAAATGTTCTACAATCTGCCACAGATTTTCAAAACGAGAAGTAGTTGGAATAATTTAAGATCAAAGAGCAGACAAATCCCTCAGCACCATCTTTAACATGTACCTCTCACTTTCACCATCTGGTGATGTAACAGGTGTCATGGCAACTAAATGAAAGGAACACCGCTTCAGGGAGATCTCATCACCATAGCACTGTTGGGGCATGTCTGAACCATTGTTTGATTCCGCTTCCTGTAAAGCCAAGCCACCTGCTGTTAAAATATGACCTGATGACCACAAAAAAGATATTAAAACAAAAATCATTTTTCAAACAAAAGCACTGAAAAAAAAATGTCAGGTTTCACACGTAACAATTTTATTCCTGACTGAAGTGCAATAAATACATTTTGAATCACGAAATCAGGACATTTATAACTTTCAAAATTGGTAAAATCATCTCATCAAATGTAACATTTAGAAAGTTTACATACCGCAATTACACCTTTATCAAAAGGTCTTCTTCAAAAAGGAGCCTCTGGATTGATTCGGTCACGATGTGCTTGATTTTGAAAGGCCAGCTCACGCCACTGTGGTCATCCGTGTTTACATATATTTCCTCCCAAAGTACATGTGTAAACAACAGCTCTTCCTTTAATGCTAATGAAATGTGTCTAACCAACGGGTGTTCGCTCACCTTCCTGACGGACAGGTCCACAAATCTTTTAGGTAAAGGGTAGTTCAAGGATTACCATCACTTAGAAGTTTAAAGTAAAAACCTCTTTGGGACTTAGGTGGTGTTAGTCAAAGTTATAAAGTGTGCAATTAAGAAAACATCAACATTGTTCTACTGGATCACTGAGAACCTCTATAAATCAGAAGCAGACACCTGCACCCCACCCCTGCTCTTATGATCAGCTCCAAATGCTCCTCTCTCAGCTAATGCCACAGAAGAGCTTTGCCAGTTATAATTGGATTCTGAAGCCCAGAGTGACACAACTCTGGTCATTATAGACACACAGCTACTTGATTCTATTGGGTAGAGGCATGGACAGTGAGCAGCCTTATGTTTGAAAGAATGTTACCTCAATCATATCTTTTGGCATGACTGAATGGATCCCTATGAAAGACTATAATCTAATGCATCACTAGTACATCCTGCAGTTGAAAATTTACTCCAGAAATACAGGCTCTTCAAATGAGTTGTAATAGTTGAATACTTAAGTAATGACTGTTGAAAAGGGGAAAATAATATGTTAACTTTCTAATTAAAGCAGCATCTTCGAACAATGCTACAACTATACTCCACATTAAAGCCAAATGGATGAATGAAACACAAACCAGCTGTATCCTGGGAAAATCATAAATGTATTGTGTCAGTTCATTCAGAGCAGCAATTCATTCAGAGCAGCAATCTAATCTTCCTTCAACCAAACTGATCTCACAGTGAGATTGAAAAGAGTAGGTTGACTTTTCTTTATCTAAAATTGGGGTAAACTTACAGAAATTTGGAACACTGCCCCACGTGGCCAAAGCAGCAAGTGTTCTTGGGTGTAATAGTCATGTGCGAACGCCATTTTCTGGGTTAATGTAATGAGTTGTTTTCTGCTGTAAAGGCACATATGAGAAATTACTGTTTTATCAAGTCTCGAAACCCAAACTTATACCTAACCTTAACCATTAGTGTAGGAAAAAAGTAATGTTAGATGTGAAAATGCAACGTCTGCAGTAAGGCCGTCACTGATTATGCGATCGCGATTACTCCCTGATCACAACGTGATTCGATCCACAGTGTTACCAGCTGATGGGACACGCATCCAGATGTGACATGCTTCTGGGTGCGCCACAGGGGAAAGCAATTGAGTTGGAGCCATTGTAGAAATGTCTGTGAGGACATGACGGCAGTCTGCGAGTCGGCATAATGTCACCAATCCTAGTGTATTGGGAACTATAGGAAACAACATGGTGGCCTCCCGTGAGATCATGTTGCTTCAACAGAGGGCTTTAGAAGAAGTGTGACACAAATGTCAACAAAGGCCCAAAAATTCAAGAAATGAAAAGCATTTTTTTCTCCTCCAGTTTCAGTTACTTCAGGATTATTTAAGATAAAAACAATTCCCTTTCTCAGTCTACATGTTCTCTCTCTCAGTTGGGGTGTGTATATATTTAAAGGGTTAGTGTATTTACTTACCATAAATGAAAATTCTGCCCTCATTTCCTCACCCAAATGGCACTCAAAACATGTATGATGTTTTCCCACTCCAAAGGTGAATTATAATATACTGTATAGAAGTGTTTCTTCAACTTTGGACACTTTCACATCCCATGGGTTTCACATTTTACTTTTCTGATATGAAGGTCTCATTAAAACTGAATTTGAAACTATTTACCAGCCCGTAATAATTTATTTTGGGTACTTTTCAAATGCCTTTTATAGATTTGACTGTTTTAGCCTAGTCCCAGACCCAGACTTCCAATATTACATGATGAATCACAAAACAAAATAAAGAAAATAAAAAATACAAAGAGTGAAATAACTTTTTCAAAATGTATCGAGCGAAAATTATTTCTAGATTACAACTGTGCCGCACTTGTGGTGTCATTTCCACAACTTCAGACAAGTTGGTCTTTTTTTCATAATTTTTATGTAAAAGTTAGTTAGCGTACTTAGCAAGTGAACAACAGTATCAGTGAAGAGCATGCTTGAGATGACATGAGACAAGTGATGTCTGAAGAAAACAAAGAAAATTTGAGGTATATAATTTGCCAGAACATTATTTTAATGGGTGTAATTTCCAATCAAGCTGTAATATTGCCAAATTATGCAAAAAGTGTGTTTGTTAAAAATGAATAAAATTCTATTGTGTGTATTTGGGTTACATAAAATGTTAGATATGGAATTAGCCATAGCAAGACAAAGAAGTTTGTCCTTTTATTTTACAATTTTTTTTTATTTCATTTTCGGGCCTGGGTAGCTCAGCGAACTATTGATGCTGACTACCACCCTTGGAGTCACGAGTTCGAATCCAGGGCATGCTGAGTGACTCTAGCCATGCCTCCTAAGCAACCAAATTGGCCTGGTTGTTAGGGAGGGTAGTTACATGGGGTAACCTCCTTGTGGTCGTGATCAGTGGTTCTCGCTCTCAATGGGGCACATGGGGAGTTGTGCGTGGATCGAGGAGAGTAGCATGAGCCTCCACATGCAGAGTCTCCGCGGTGTCATGCACAGGCAGCTGAGACTTTTGGTGTGGGTTTCCATGACTTTAAGAAATAATTTATTTTTTTTCATTTTCTGTTCCACAGTGCTTAAAATATTTTTAAAGTTGGATAAAAACCCACATCTGAAAATTGTCTAGGGCCTCATTTCCCAAAAGCATCGTAACTTAAGTAATACTTGAAAATGCTCGTACATTAACGAATGCTCTCGTATACGTACAGCGCTAAGAACATCGTAAGGACACAGAATTATGCAGACACCTGCAGGACAATCTCGGAATTACACCAAATACAATTTAAATACCTCTAGCTACACTTTATGTTAATTTAATATAAGTATACATTAGTTTTACTTTATTATAATTTTTAACCGACAAGGCTAATAATAATAATAATAAAAACAATAATAAATGCAGAAAATAGTTAGTCAATATTGGATGAGCAGATAAATTAATAAGAAAACAAAAAGTTATTTGTGGACTAGTTGGTAGCATACCCGTCAACACTCCCGTATTTCACACCCATCTCCCGCCACCTCCCGTTTTGTGATATCTCCCTGGAAACTCCTGTAATTTGTATGGCCCAAACCTTGTTATATGAATAATCACATCGATATATTATTCAAAGGTTGTCCAGTTGCCAGATCTTGTATGAAAAGCATCCTACTCACACAATCGACACATCATACAAATTACAAATTTCCCATTTGTGACCTCAACCTGGCAACCTACAACCCAGTTGTGCTGTTAATATCTGTGCAGGTAGTAGAAGCGGGAAGTTTAATCAAACATCACTGGTAGATGGGAGGAGAAGACTTAGGTAGTGCTCCAGCGAATAAAACTAAATATACATGTAAATATAACAACAGCTGGATGGAAGAATTTAATTTAATATCTCAAAGAAATATCGTCAATGGCCACGCCTTTTGCAAAGTGTGTCGCACTGATTTTAATGCTATCTAGATATTAATACTGATTTAAACATGGTGGGAAAAATGATGTTACTCAGCACATTAAATCACAACAGCACAATTTGTATGTATTTGTATTTAGCCTGCCTCTGCCAGCCAGAGCGTTTGTAAAATCGCTCGTAGAAAACACTCTTAACCGCTAATATCAATCGTTATTGGGAAACGAGGCCCAGGTTTTTAGACTAATTGAAAATGGATGGGGACTAGAGTGTGTCAAGCTCCAAAAAGGATAAATAAGCACCATCAAACTAGTCCAAAAATTCAGCTTGGACATTTTGCTGGATATCTACTTTTGTGTTATTGTGAGTAGACGATGACACAATTTTCTTTTTTCATGCCTATCCCTTTAATTTGTCCTCATTGAGAGAACATGATCTAACTCATGAATGTTTCCTGGCTCTCTCGGCCACTATGTGGCAGTAGCTGTTCTGTATAAGGAGCTGGCTGGAGGAGAAGACTGGCCTGTGGATGCTGTTTTAGTTTATTAGGTCCCTAACGAGATGGTACACAAACAACCACATATCATTTAAAAGTTTTTATAGCTTAAAAAAACAACAAATCAAACTTGCTCTCCCAAGGTCTCTTTCAAATTTCAGAGAATAGTAAATAAACTATCAACAAAATTATCCCAACATGATCCCAGAATCCCAACATGATCCACATTTTCTTTGGTAGTTTCACCAGGGAATTCAAGGTCAAGCCAGTTACAAGTCAGTACAATTCTCTGAATCGGTCACAACTGAGTAACTCTAAACATCAGTCTGGGCACTCCTCTGTCACATGACTGCCTCCTCCCAGCTGTTTCTGTGTCTCAAAATCAAAGGCCTCAGGATTTTATGGGAGGTCTGTTGGGCTTAGGGCTACTGTCAAGTAGATACCTAGAGGTTACCCTCCTTTCCCTGATTATTTTGATAATCGATTAATCTAACTATTTTTAGAACAATTAGTCGACTATTCTGCAATTATTGCAACGATTAATAATTAGCTCTTAACTGATTATTCAGCTTGTGCCCCGACATAAAAGGTTGTATTAAACGTGCTTACTAACAATAAAGAGGACAAAATCATTTTTTTTAAATACCTCTAAATGACATTCACTGAATTAAAGGAAAAAAAAAAAAATATATATATATATATATATATATATATATATATATATATATATATATATATATATATATTATGTTTATTCAGTAAAAAAAATCACTGTCTTGTTTTCCATTTAAAATGGTCTAAAAATCCTTAAAACAAGATACATTTACTTGAGACTCAACACATAAGATATTTAGACTTGCTTTAAGAGAATAATATAATTAAATATAGTACGTGTATTTTGTATATTAGTGTATTTTTTCTCTTGGTTATACTTCTGTGAGTGCAGTAATGACAAAATATACTTATATACAAGATCTATTCTCTAAAAGCAGGTATAAATATCTTACATGCTGTTTCTCAGGTGAATGCATCTTTATTTGAAGGATTTTTAAATATTTTTAAATATTTAAAACATTCTCTGATAATTCTGCAGTATAGCTGCTAAAGAAAATGTTGTACTAAAGTTTTAGATATGTATATTGGAAAAAAGCCAAAACAAAAACAAATCAAAAACATATTTTGTTGCAGTGTATAATGCAGTGGTTCTCAACCTTTTTGACTACAAGGCCCCTCATTGTCCAAGACAATATTCAATATTCAATTTTGTATTTTTGCATAACAATTCCCTCATACTTTGCAATCTACATAACCTGAGGCTCTTTGGAAAGTTTATAGTGCATCTGAACAGTGAGCTGTGTAATTCTTCCTCTCATCAGTCAGGCGTGATCTGCAGTGCTGCTCTCGCGCACCATGATTAGAGTTTAATGTGATCACGTTACATTAAATGAGATCAAACGACTATTCTACAACAAAAACTTATGTCGTCAATTTTTTATCGTCGCCTTTGTCGATAACGTTGACTAATCATCTCAGCCCTACACCAGACAGGATAGTTTGTAAAAGTGTGAATGTGTTGCATAATCCAAAATGACTCTAAATCCAATTTTAATCACACAGACCATAATCTCAATATCTGTGTAGTTAGATAACAAAACTCAGTGGGGCAACTGTGTTGTTAGTTCATTAGTAATACTCAGTATTTACTTGTGTAAATAAACAGTTACATAAAGACAAAAGAATGATTAACTAATTTAAAATTTTCAAGAACAATTGAAGTGCATATTCCAAGCATATAGATAGGCATGGCCTTGTTCTACAAATAAACCCACTTTCTCTGTTTGTCCAGTACCTAGGACATGCCAAACTAAACAATCTATTCCAGCTGATACCATGACCTCATGGTTTCAAATGAAGGCATCACATGCAAAACACTGGCACCACCCACACACAGGGCCACATCTTAACAAGTTCTATTTCCTCATTAGCCAAAACCCACATTTAGGCCTTACACAGACACAGAATCTCTACCAAATCTCTTTTGTGTGAGGTTATGTAAAGCGATATTATTTGTATAGCGATGTTCACATCACACATAGTTTCAAAGCTTTACAGTAAATCATGCATTTACAGAAAGTCAAACTGTAATATTTATAAAGCCTTAAGAGTCATCATTGTGTAGTTTGATAAAATATGATTGTACATTTTGTATAAAAAGAAATAATTAAATAACAATTGTATTTAGAACCCCAGTGAGCAAGCCGAAGGCGACTGGCAAGGAACACAAAACTCCATAAGATGTTGATTAATGGAGAAAAATAACCTTGGGAGAAACCAGACTCACTGTGGGGGCCAGTTCCCCTCTGGCTAAACAGCATGAATATAACGACAGCATGAATATAACGACAGCATTAGTTATTTATGTGCAGTGCAAGTCATGGT